>NC_060184.1:80195158-80227658 GCF_021184085.1 Oncorhynchus gorbuscha
CAGTGGAACAGCCACTTTACAATAGTGCATCTAAATATTTTAAGGGGGGAGGGGGTGAGAAGGATTACTTTATCCTATCCTAAGTATTCCTTAAAGAGGTGGGGTTTCAGGTGTCTCCGGAAGGTGGTGATTAACTCCGCTGTCCTGGCGTCGTGAGGGAGTTTGTTCCACCATTGGGGAGCCAGAGCAGCGAACAGTTTTGACTGGGCTGAGCGGGAACTGTACTTCCTCAGTGGTAGGGAGACGAGCAGGCCAGAGGTGGATGAACGCAGTGCCCTTATTTGGGTGTAGGGCCTGATCAGAGCCTGGAGGTACTGAGGTGCCGTTCCCCTCACAGCTCCGTAGGCAAGCACCATGGTCTTGTAGCGGATGCGAGCTTCAACTGGAAGCCAGTGGAGAGAGCGGAGGAGCGGGGTGACGTGAGAGAACTTGGGAAGGTTGAACACTAGACGGGCTGCGGCGTTCTGGATGAGTTGTAGGGGTTTAATGGCACAGGCAGGGAGCCCAGCCAACAGCGAGTTGCAGTAATCCAGACGGGAGATGACAAGTGCCTGGATTAGGACCTGCGCCGCTTCCTGTGTGAGGCAGGGTCGTACTCTGCGGATGTTGTAGAGCATGAACCTACAGGAACGTGCCACCGTCTTGATGTTAGTTGAGAACGACAGGGTGTTGTCCAGGATCACACCAAGGTTCTTAGCGCTCTGGGAGGAGGACACAATGGAGTTGTCAACCGTGCTGGCGAGATCATGGAACGGGCAGTCCTTCCCCGGGAGGAAGAGCAGCTCCGTCTTGCCGAAGTTCAGCTTGAGGTGGTGATCCGTCATCCACACTGATATGTCTGCCAGACATGCAGAGATGCGATTCGCCACCTGGTCATCAGAAGGGGAAAGGAGAAGATTAATTGTGTGTCGTCTGCATAGCAATGATAGGAGAGACCATGTGAGGTTATGACAGAGCCAAGTGACTTGGTGTATAGCGAGAATAGGAGAGGGCCTAGAACAGAGCCCTGGGGGACACCAGTGGTGAGAGCGCGTGGTGAGGAGACAGATTCTCGCCACGCCACCTGGTAGGAGCGACCTGTCAGGTAGGACGCAATCCAAGCGTGGGCCGCGCCAGAGATGCCCAACTCGGAGAGGGTGGAGAGGAGGATCTGATGGTTCACAGTATCGAAGGCAGCCGATAGGTCTAGAAGGATGAGAGCAGAGGAGAGAGAGTTAGCTTTAGCGGTGCGGAGCGCCTCCGTGATACAGAGAAGAGCAGTCTCAGTTGAATGACTAGTCTTGAAACCTGACTGATTTGGATCAAGCAGGTCATTCTGAGAGAGATAGCGGGAGAGCTGACCAAGGACGGCACGTTCAAGAGTTTTGGAGAGAAAAGAAAGAAGGGATACTGGTCTGTAGTTGTTAACATCGGAGGGATCGAGTGTAGGTTTTTTTCAGAAGGGGTGCAACTCTCGCTCTCTTGAAGACGGAAGGGACGTAGCCAGCGGTCAGGGATAAGTTGATGAGCGAGGTGAGGTAAGGGAGAAGGTCTCCGGAAATGGTCTGGAGAAGAGAGGAGGGGATAGGGTCGAGCGGGCAGGTTGTTGGGCGGCCGGCCGTCACAAGACGCGAGATTTCATCTGGAGAGAGGGGAGAAAGAGGTCAGAGCACAGGGTAGGGCAGTGTGAGCAGAACCAGCAGTGTCGTTTGACTTAGCAAACGAGGATCGGATGTCGTCGACCTTCTTTTCAAAATGGTTGACGAAGTCATCTGCAGAGAGGGAGGAGGGGGGGAGGGGGAGGAGGATTCAGGAGGGAGGAGAAGGTGGCAAAGAGCTTCCTAGGGTTAGAGGCAGATGCTTGAAATTTAGAGTGGTAGAAAGTGGTTTTAGCAGCAGAGACAGAGGAGGAAAATGTAGAGAGGAGGGAGCGAAAGGATGCCAGGTCCGCAGGGAGGCGAGTTTTCCTCCATTTCCGCTCGGCTGCCCGGAGCCCTGTTCTGTGAGCTCGCAATGAGTCGTCAAGCCACGGAGCGGGAGGGGAGGACCGAGCCGGCCTGGAAGATAGGGGACATAGAGAGTCAAAGGATGCAGAAAGGGAGGAGAGGAGCGTTGAGGAGGCAGAATCAGGAGATAGGTTGGAGAAGGTTTGAGCAGAGGGAAGAGATGATAGGATGGAAGAGGAGAGAGTAGCGGGGGAGAGAGAGCGAAGGTTGGGACGGCGCGATACCATCCGAGTAGGGGCAGTGTGGGAAGTGTTGGATGAGAGCGAGAGGGAAAAGGATACAAGGTAGTGGTCGGAGACTTGGAGGGGAGTTGCAATGAGGTTAGTGGAAGAACAGCATCTAGTAAAGATGAGGTCGAGCGTATTGCCTGCCTTGTGAGTAGGGGGGAAGGTGAGAGGGTGAGGTCAAAAGAGGAGAGGAGTGGAAAGAAGGAGGCAGAGAGGAATGAGTCAAAGGTAGACGTGGGGAGGTTAAAGTCGCCCAGAACTGTGAGAGGTGAGCCGTCCTCAGGAAAGGAGCTTATCAATGCATCAAGCTCATTGATGAACTCTCCGAGGGGACCTGGAGGGCGATAAATGATAAGGATGTTAAGCTTGAAAGGGCTGGTAACTGTGACAGCATGAAATTCAAAGGAGGCGATAGACAGATGGGTAAGGGGAGAAAGAGAGAATGACCACTTGGGAGAGATAAGGATCCCGATGCCACCACCCCGCTGACCAGAAGCTCTCGGGGTGTGCGAGAACACGTGGGCGGACGAAGAGAGAGCAGTAGGAGTAGCAGTGTTATCTATGGTGATCCATGTTTCTGTCAGTGCCAAGAAGTCGAGGGACTGGAGGGAGGCATAGGCTGAGATGAACTCTGCCTTGTTGGCCGCAGATCGGCAGTTCCAGAGGCTACCGGAGACCTGGAACTCCACGTGGGTCGTGCGCGCTGGGACCACCAGATTAGGGTGGCAGCGGCCACGCGGTGTGGAGCGTTTGTATGGTATGTGCAGAGAGGAGAGAACAGGGATAGACAGACACATAGTTGACAGGCTACAGAAGAGGCTACGCTAATGCAAGGAGATTGGAATGACAAGTGGACTACACGTCTCGAATGTTCAGAAAGTTAAGCTTACGTAGCAAGAATCTTATTGACTAAAATGATTAAAATGATACAATACTGCTGAAGTAGGCTAGCTGGCAGTGGCTGCGTTGTTGACTTTGTAGGCTAGCTGGCAGTGGCTGCGTTGTTGACACTACACTAATCAAGTCGTTCCGTTGAGTGTAATAGTTTATACAGTGCTGCTATTCGGGGGCTAGCTGGCTAGCTAGCAGTGTTGATTACGTTACGTTGCGTTAAAAGAACGACAATAGCTGGCTAGCTAACCTAGAAAATCGCTCTAGACTACACAATTATCTTTGATACACAGACGGCTATGTAGCTAGCTATGTAGCTAGCTACGATCAAACAAATCAAACCGTTGTGCTGTAAAGAAATGAAATGAAAAATGTGATACTACCTGTGGAGCGAAGCGGAATGCGACCGGGTTGTTGAGTGCGGAAGTTCTATTCAGTAGACGTTGGCTAGCTGTTGGCTAGCTAGCAGAGTCTCCTACGTTAAGGACGACAAATAGCTGGCTAGCTAACCTCGGTAAATTAAGATAATCACTCTAAGACTACACGCTCTAAACTACACAATTATCTTGGATACGAAGACAGCAAAGACAACTATGTAGCTAGCTAACACTACACTAATCAAGTCGTTCAGTTGAGTGTAATAGTTTCTACAGTGCTGCTATTCGGTAGACGGTGGACGTTTGCTAGCTGGCTAGCTGCTGGGCAGATAGCAGTGTAGACTATGTTAGGACGACGAAATACGAAGTTGCAATAGAAGTGCTGACTGTTTCACTTTGTTGTCCTCTTTCTTTTCCTTTTTCTTCTGTCCTTCTTTTGTCCTTATTTAGTCTTCCTTTCTTCTGTTAACTAGATATTTTTTGTTGTTATTCTTTGTAAGCTAGCTAGCTTCTTACAGGAGAGTCCCTAGCAACTGCTTAGCAACAAGTAAACAATTCTGCTAGCAATTCAACTAGCTAAGATAACTGTACAATTTTATGAAAAATAGTTAATTTTTCAAAAGCCCGTCTTTTTTGGTTTGTTCCTGGTTTTGTCTTCTATTGAGTCTTGCAGTTTTCTCTTGATTTTTTCGATGTACTTCACTCTAAAAAAACATTTAAATCTCAATATATACAGGAGCTCATTTTTCAGCAGCTGCTCAATTTAGAACTCCGGAACACAATATGGTATCAAAAATAGATATCTCTACTATACTATACTATATACCTATAGAGACGTCTCTACTATACTATATACCTATAGAGACGTCTCTACTGTACTATAGAACTATAGGGGCATTTCTACACTACTGTACTATACTATATACCTATAGAGACGTCTCTACTATACTATACTATATACCTATAGAGATATCTCTACTATACTATACTATATACCTATAGAGACGTCTCTACTATACTATATACCTATAGAGACGTCTCTACTGTACTATAGAACTATAGGGGCATCTCTACACTACTGTACTATACTATATACCTATAGAGACGTCTCTACTATACTATACTATATATCTATAGAGACGTCTCTACTATACTATACTATATACCTATAGAGATGTCTCTACTATACTATACTATATACCTGTAGAGATGTCTCTACTATACTATACTATATACCTATAGGGGCATCTCTACACTACTATACTATACTATATAACTATAGGGACGTCTCTACTATACTATACTATATACCTATAGGGGCATCTCTATTATACTATACTATATAACTATAGAGATGTCTCTACTATACTATACTATATAACTATAGGACGTCTCTACTGTACTATACTATATACCTATAGAGACGTCTCTACTATACTATACTATATACCTACAGAGATGTCTCTACTACTATATAACTATAGAGATGTCTCTACTATACTATAGAACTGTAGAGATGTCTCTACTCTACTATATACCTATAGAGATATCTCTACTATACTATACTATATACCTATAGAGACGTCTCTACTATACTATATACCTATAGAGACGTCTCTACTGTACTATAGAACTATAGGGGCATTTCTACACTACTGTACTATACTATATACCTATAGAGATGTCTCTACTATACTATACTATATACCTATAGAGATATCTCTACTATACTATACTATATACCTATAGAGACGTCTCTACTATACTATACTATATACCTATAGAGATATCTCTACTATACTATACTATATACCTATAGAGACGTCTCTACTATACTATACTATATACCTATAGAGATATCTCTACTATACTATACTATATACCTATAGAGACGTCTCTCTCTACTATACTATATACTATATAACTATAGAGACTACTATCTATATACCTGTCTCTACTGTACTATAGAACTATAGGGGCATTTCTACACTACTGTACTATACTATATACCTATAGAGATGTCTCTACTATACTATACTATATATCTATAGAGATATCTCTACTATACTATACTATATACCTATAGAGATGTCTCTACTATACTATACTATATACCTATAGAGATATCTCTACTATACTATACTATATACCTATAGGGCATCTCTACATTACTATACTATACTATATAACTATAGGGACGTCTCTACTATACTATACTATATACCTATAGGGGCATCTCTATTATACTATACTATATAACTATAGAGATGTCTCTACTATACTATACTATATAACTATAGGGACGTCTCTACTGTACTATACTATATACCTATAGAGACGTCTCTACTATACTATACTATATACCTACAGAGATGTCTCTACTACTATAGAACTATAGAGATGTCTCTACTATACTATAGAACTGTAGAGATGTCTCTACTATACTATAGAACTTTAGAGATGTCTCTACTATACTATAGAACTTTAGAGATGTCAGGGTAGAGTTGAAGAGAGAGAAACACCAGGTGAAAACGGTAAGTGTTTTGGTAGGGGGTGTATGTATGCATATTGAAACATCGATGCTTTTAACCAGGGCAAGGTGACCCGAAACATGACCGAATACAAACAGTGTAACTATTCCCTCCACAAGGCAATCAAACAAGCTAAGCATCAGTATAGAGACAAAGTAGAGTCGCAATTCAACGGCTCAGACACAAGAGGTATGTGGCAGGGTCTACAGTCAATCACAGATTACAAAAAGAAAACCAGCCCCGTCACCGACCAGGATGTCTTGCTCCCAGACAGACTAAATAACTTTTTTGCCCGCTTTGAGGACAATACAGTGCCACTGACACGGCCCGCTACCAAAACCTGCAGACCCTCCTTCACTGCAGCCGACGTGAGTAAAACATTTAAACGTGTTAACCCTCGCAAGGCTGCAGGTCCAGACGGCATCCCCAGCCGCGCCCTCAGAGCATGCGCAGACCAGCTGGCTGGTGTGTTTACGGACATATTCAAACAATCCTTATCCCAGTCTGCTGTTCCCACATGCTTCAAGAGGGCCACCATTGTTCCTGTTCCCAAGATAGCAAAGGTAACTGAGCTAAACGACTACCGGCCTGTAGCGCTCCCTTCCGTCACCATGAAGTGCTTTGAGAGACTAGTCAAGGACCATATCACCTCCACCCTACCTGACACCCTAGACCCACTCCTATTTGCTTACCGCCCCAATAGGTCTCTCGGCGACAGCACGGCAAACGGTACCGATGCATCAAGTCTGGAACCAACAGGACCCTGAACAGCTTCTACCCCCCAAGCCATAAGACTGATAAACAGTTTAACCAAATAGCTACACTGGACTGGTAGTTTCTGAATTTTTTTTGACTCGTCACAGATGCTACTGTTACTGCTTGTTATCTATCCTGTTGCCAAGTCTATCCATAACTATATGTTCCTGTCTACCTCAGTTACCTGGTACCCCTGCACATAGACTCTAATGGTACTCACTGTATATAGCCATGTTACTACCTGGTACCCCTGCACATAGACTCTAATGGTACTCACTGTATATAGCCATGTTACTACCTGGTACCCCTGCACATAGACTCTAATGGTACTCACTGTATATAGCCATGTTACTACCTGGTACCCCTGCACATAGACTCTAATGGTACTCACTGTATATAGACTAGTTACTACCTGTAATGGTACTCACTGTATATAGCCATGTTACTACCTGGTACCCCTGCACATAGACTCTAATGGTACTCACTGTATATAGACTAGTTACTACCTGTAATGGTACTCACTGTATATAGCCATGTTACTACCTGGTACCCCTGCACATAGACTCTAATGGTACTCACTGTATATAGCCATGTTACTACCTGGTACCCCTGCACATAGACTCTAATGGTACTCACTGTATATAGCCATGTTACTACCTGGTACCCCTGCACATAGACTCTAATGGTACTCACTGTATATAGACTAGTTACTACCTGTAATGGTACTCACTGTATATAGCCATGTTACTACCTGGTACCCCTGCACATAGACTCTAATGGTACTCACTGTATATAGACTAGTTACTACCTGTAATGGTACTCACTGTATATAGCCATGTTACTACCTGGTACCCCTGCACATAGACTCTAATGGTACTCACTGTATATAGCCATGTGGTACCTGGTTTCCCTGCACATAGACTCAGTAATGGTACTCACTGTATATAGCCATGTTACTACCTGGTACCCCTGCACATAGACTCTAATGGTACTCACTGTATATAGCCATGTTACTACCTGGGACCCTCAGTTACCTGGTACCCCTGCACATAGACTCTAATGGTACTCACTGTGTATATAGCCATGTTACTACCTGGTACCCCTGCACATAGACTCTAATGGTACTCACTGTATATAGCCATGTTACTACCTGGTACCCCTGCACATAGACTCTAATGGTACTCACTGTATATAGCCATGTTACTACCTGGTACCCCTGCACATAGACTCTAATGGTACTCACTGTATATAGCCATGTTACTACCTGGTACCCCTGCACATTGACTCAGTACTGGTACTCACTGTATATAGCCATGTTACTACCTGGTACCCCTGCACATTGACTCAGTACTGGTACTCACTGTATATAGCCATGTTACTACCTATAATAATATATGCCATTTAGCAGACGCTTTTATCCAAAGCGACTTACAGTCATGTGTGCATACATTCTACGTATGGGTGGTCCCGGGGATCGAACCCACTACCTTGGAATTACAAGCGCCATGCTCTACCAACTGAGCTACACAGGACTACCTGTAATGGTACTCACTGTATATAGCCATGTTACTACCTGGTACCCCTGCACATAGACTCTGTACTGGTACTCACTGTATATAGCCTAGTTATCATTACTTATTGACTAAGTACTGGTTCTCACTGTATATAGCCTAGTTATCATTACTTATTGACTCAGTACTGGTACTCACTGTATATAGCCATGTTACTACCTGGTACCCCTGCACATAGACTCTGTACTGGTACTCACTGTATATAGCCTAGTTATCATTACTTATTGACTAAGTACTGGTTCTCACTGTATATAGCCTAGTTATCATTACTTATTGACTCAGTACTGGTTCTCACTGCATATAGCCTGGTTATCATTACTCATAGACTCAGTACTGGTACTCACTGTATATAGCCTGGTTATCATTACTCATTGACTCAGTACTGGTACTCACTGTATATAGCCTGGTTATCATTACTCATTGACTCAGTACTGGTTCTCACTGTATATAGCCTGGTTATCATTACTCATTGACTCAGTACTGGTTCTCACTGTATATAGCCTGGTTATCATTACTCATTGACTCAGTACTGGTACTCACTGTATATAGCCTGGTTATCATTACTTATTGACTCAGTACTGGTACTCACTGTATATAGCCTGGTTATCATTACTCATAGACTCAGTACTGGTACTCACTGTATATAGCCTGGTTATCATTACTCATTGACTCAGTACTGGTACTCACTGCACATAGATATAGCCTGGTTATCATTACTCATTGACTCAGTACTGGTTCTCACTGTATATAGCCTGGTTATCATTACTCATAGACTCAGTACTGGTACTCACTGTATATAGCCTGGTTATCATTACTCATTGACTCAGTACTGGTACTCACTGTATATAGCCTGGTTATCATTACTCATTGACTCAGTACTGGTACTCACTGTATATAGCCTGGTTATCATTACTCATTGACTCAGTACTGGTTCTCACTGTATATAGCCTGGTTATCATTACTCATTGACTCAGTACTGGTACTCACTGTATATAGCCTGGTTATCATTACTTATTGACTCAGTACTGGTTCTCACTGTATATAGCCTGGTTATCATTACTCATTGACTCAGTACTGGTTCTCACTGTATATAGCCTAGTTATCATTACTCATTGACTCAGTACTGGTACTCACTGTATATAGCCTGGTTATCATTACTTATTGACTCAGTACTGGTTCTCACTGTATATAGCCTGGTTATCATTACTCATTGACTCAGTACTGGTTCTCACTGTATATAGCCTAGTTATCATTACTCATTGACTCAGTACTGGTACTCACTGTATATAGCCTGGTTATCATTACTCATTGACTCAGTACTGGTTCTCACTGTATATAGCCTGGTTATCATTACTCATTGACTCAGTACTGGTTCTCACTGTATATAGCCTGGTTATCATTACTCATTGACTCAGTACTGGTACTCACTGTATATAGCCTGGTTATCATTACTCATTGACTCAGTACTGGTTCTCACTGTATATAGCCTGGTTATCATTACTCATTGACTCAGTACTGGTACTCACTGTATATAGCCTGGTTATCATTACTCATAGACTCAGTACTGGTTCTCACTGTATATAGCCTGGTTATCATTACTCATTGACTCAGTACTGGTACTCACTGTATATAGCCTGGTTATCATTACTCATTGACTCAGTACTGGTTCTCACTGTATATAGCCTGGTTATCATTACTCATTGACTCAGTACTGGTTCTCACTGTATATAGCCTGGTTATCATTACTCATTGACTCAGTACTGGTTCTCACTGTATATAGCCTGGTTATCATTACTCATTGACTCAGTACTGGTTCTCACTGTATATAGCCTGGTTATCATTACTCATTGACTCAGTACTGGTTCTCACTGTATATAGCCTGGTTATCCTTACTTATTGACTCAGTACTGGTACTCACTGTATATAGCCTAGTTATCATTACTCATAGACTCAGTACTGGTACTCACTGTATATAGCCTGGTTATCATTACTCATTGACTCAGTACTGGTACTCACTGTATATAGCCTGGTTATCATTACTCATTGTGTATTTATTCCTCGTTATTATGTTTCTATGTTTCTCTCTGTATCGTTGAGAAGGTCTGTAATTCATCATTTCACTGTTAATCTACACCTGTTGTTGACGAAGCATGTGACCATTAACAGTTTGATTTGTGACGTGTGTGTAGGTTGCCTGTTCATGTGTGTTCGTGTGTGTGTAGATAGCTGTGGCTGGGCGCCATGACAACGGGAGTGCCGTCCCCTCTTCTCTCTCTCTCTAATTGTCTGTGACCTCGTAACGTGAGACGAGCTCTCAAGGCAGGAGGAGTGCTTTTCACACGGCAATCACTTCTGCGCTGTCCCCTTGTCTGCAACCCTTGAATTACAGAGAAGGTGTGTGTGTGTGTGTGTGTGTGTGTGTGTGTGTGTGTGTGTGTGTGTGTGTGTGTGTGTGTGTGTGTGTGTGTGTGTGTGTGTGTGTGTGTGTGTGTGTGTGTGTGTGTGTGTGTGTGTGTGTGTGTGTGCGGCACCATATACCAAAACAAATAACCTTCCTTTCCTTCCATCTTCTCTCCTTCATCTGCTGTATCGGCGGAGGAGGAGCGGTTTGTCTGAGTGACTATCGCTTACATGTAGATCATGGTGTTTTACAATGTAAAATGGTCCTGTTGTGACATCACTGGTCCTGTTGTGACATCACTGGTCCTGTTGTGACATCACTGGTCCTGTTGTGACATCACTGGTCCTGTTGTGACATCACTGGTCCTGTTGTGACATCACTGGTCCTGTTGTTATATCACTGGTCCTGTTGTTATATCACTGGTCCTGGTGTGACATCACTGGTCCTGGTATGATATCACTGGTCCTGGTATGACATCACTGGTCCTGGTATGATATCACTGGTCCTGGTGTGACATCACTGGTCCTGGTATGACATCACTGGTCCTGGTATGATATCACGGGTCCTGGTATGACATCACTGGTCCTGGTATGATATCACTGGTCCTGGTATGATATCACTGGTCCTGGTATGATATCACTGGTCCTGTTGTTACATCACTGGTCCTGTTGTTATATCACTGGTCCTGTTGTTATATCACTGGTCCTGTTGTTATATCACTGGTCCTGTTGTTATATCACTGGTCCTGGTATGATATCACTGGTCCTGGTATGATATCACTGGTCCTGTTGTGACATCACTGGTCCTGTTGTTATATCACTGGTCCTGTTGTTATATCACTGGTCCTGGTGTGACATCACTCGTCCTGGTATGATATCACTGGTCCTGGTATGACATCACTGGTCCTGGTATAATATCACTGGTCCTGGTGTGACATCACTGGTCCTGGTATGATATCACTGGTCCTGGTATGACATCACTGGTCCTGGTATGACATCACTGGTCCTGGTATGATATCACTGGTCCTGGTATGATATCACTGGTCCTGGTATGATATCACTGGTCCTGGTATGATATCACTGGTCCTGTTGTTACATCACTGGTCCTGTTGTTATATCACTGGTCCTGGTATGATATCACTGGTCCTGTTGTTTTATCACTGGTCCTGTTGTTATATCACTGGTCCTGGTATGATATCACTGGTCCTGTTGTTTTATCACTGGTCCTGTTGTTATATCACTGGTCCTGGTATGATATCACTGGTCCTGGTATGACATCACTGGTCCTGGTATGATATCACTGGTCCTGGTATGATATCACTGGTCCTGGTATGATATCACTGGTCCTGTTGTTATATCACTGGTCCTGGTATGATATCACTGGTCCTGTTGTTATATCACTGGTCCTGGTATGATATCACTGGTCCTGTTGTTATATCACTGGTCCTGTTGTTATATCACTGGTCCTGGTATGATATCACTGGTCCTGTTGTCATCTCACTGGTCCTGGTATGATATCACTGGTCCTGGTATGATATCACTGGTCCTGGTATGATATCACTGGTCCTGGTATGATATCACTGGTCCTGGCATGATATCACTGGTCCTGTTGTCATCTCACTGGTCCTGGTATGATATCACTGGTCCTGGTATGATATCACTGGTCCTGGTATGATATCACTGGTCCTGGCATGATATCACTGGTCCTGTTGTCATCTCACTGGTCCTGGTATGATATCACTGGTCCTGGTATGATATCACTGGTCCTGGCATGATATAATACTGTTCCATAAGGTGCATTTTTATCTGTTTTTTAAATCTGATTCTACTGCTGCATCAGTTACCTGATGTGGAATAGAGTTCCATGTAGTCATGGCTCTATGTTGTACTGTGCACCTCCATAGTCTGTTCTGAACTTGGCGACTGTGAAGAGACCTCTGGTGGAATGTCTTGTGGGGTATGCATGGGTGTCTGAGCTGTGTGTTAGTAGTTTAGACACTTTAAATCTCGGTGCATTCAACATGTCAACACTTCTTACAATAACAAGTAGTGATCTCTCCACCACTTTGAGCCATGAGAGATTGACATATATATTATTCATGTTTGCTCTCCGTGTACATTTAAGGGCCAGCCTCGCGTCCCTGTTCTGGGGCAATGGGAATTTTCCAAGGTCCCTCTTTGTGGCACCTGACCACACGACTGAACAGTAGTCCAGGTGCGACAAAACTAGGGCCTGTAGGACCTGCCTTGTTGATAGTGTTGTTAAGAAGGTAGAAACTAGGGCCTGTAGGACCTGCCTTGCTGATAGTGCTGTTAAGAAGGTAGAAACTAGGGCCTGTAGGACCTGCCTTGTTGATAGTGTTGTTAAGAAGGTAGAAACTAGGGCCTGTAGTAACCTGCCTTGCTGATAGTGCTGTTAAGAAGGTAGAAACTAGGGCCTGTAGGACCTGCCTTGCTGATAGTGCTGTTAGGAAGGTAGAAACTAGGGCCTGTAGGACCTGCCTTGCTGATAGTGCTGTTAGGAAGGTAGAATCTAGGGCCTGTAGGACCTGCCTTGTTGATAGTGTTGTTAAAAGAAGGTAGAAACTAGGGCCTGTAGGACCTGCCTTGTTGATAGTGCTGTTAAGAAGGTAGAAACTAGAGTCGGTAGGACTTGCCTTGTTGACAGTGTTGTTAAGAAGGTAGAAACAAGGGCCTGTAGGACGTGCCTTGTTGATAGTGTTGTTAAGAAGGTAGAAACTAGGGCCTGTAGGACCTGCCTTGCTGATAGTGCTGTTAGGAAGGTAGAAACTAGGGCCTGTAGGACCTGCCTTGCTGATAGTGCTGTTAGGAAGGTAGAAACTAGGGCCTGTAGGACCTGCCTTGTTGATAGTGCTGTTGATAGTGCTGTTAAGAAGGTAGAAACTAGGGCCTGTAGGACCTGCCTTGCTGATAGTGCTGTTACGAAGGTAGAAACTAGGGCCTGTAGGACCTGCCTTGCTGATAGTGCAGTTAGGAAGGTAGAAACTAGGGCCTGTAGGACCTGCCTTGTTGATAGTGTTGTTAAAAGAAGGTAGAAACTAGGGCCTGTAGGACCTGCCTTGTTGATAGTGCTGTTAAGAAGGTAGAAACTAGAGTCGGTAGGACCTGCTTTGTTGACAGTGTTGTTAAGAAGGTAGAAACAAGGGCCTGTAGGACGTGCCTTGTTGATAGTGTTGTTAAGAAGGTAGAAACTAGGGCCTGTAGGACCTGCCTTGCTGATAGTGCTGTTAGGAAGGTAGAAACTAGGGCCTGTAGGACCTGCCTTGCTGATAGTGCTGTTAGGAAGGTAGAAACTAGGGCCTGTAGGACCTGCCTTGTTGATAGTGTTGTTAAAAGAAGGTAGAAACTAGGGCCTGTAGGACCTGCCTTGTTGATAGTGCTGTTAAGAAGGTAGAAACTAGTGTCGGTAGGACCTGCCTTGTTGACAGTGTTGTTAAGAAGGTAGAAACAAGGGCCTTTAGGACGTGCCTTGTTGATAGTGTTGTTAAGAAGGTAGAAACAAGGGCCTGTAGGACTTGCCTTGTTGATAGTGTTGTTAAGAAGGTAGAAACTAGAGCCTGTAGGACCTGCCTTGTTGACAGTGCGGTCTAGAAGGCAGAGTAGCGCTTTATTATGGACAGACTTCTCCCCATCTTAGCTACTGTTGTATCAACATGTTTTGACCATGACAGTTTATAATCCAGGGTTACTCCAAGCAGTTTAGTCACCTCAATTTGCTCAATTGCCACATTATTTATTACAAGTTTTAGTTGAGGTTTAGTGTTAAGTGAATAATTTGTCCAAAATACAATGCTTTTAGCTTTTGAAATATTTAGGACTATTTTATTTCCTTGCCACCCACTCTGAAACTAACTGCAGCTTTTTGTTAAGTGTTGCTGTCATTTCAGTCGCTGTAGTAGCTGACGTGTATAGTGTTGAGTCATCCTCATACATAGACACACTGGCTTTACTCAAAGCATGTCCTTAATAAAGAATGAAAAAAGTAAAGGGCCTAGACAGCTGCCCTGAGGAACTCCTGATTCTAACTGGATTATATTTGAGTGCCTTCCATTAAAGAACACCCTCTGTTTTATGTTAGACAGGTAACTCTTCATCCACATTATATCAGGGGGTGTAAAGCTACAACACATATGTTCTTCCATCAGAAAACAATGATCAATAATGTCAAACACCGCACTGAAGTCTAACAAAACAGCTGTGCTTGTTGAACGTGCTTCCCTATAAGCGTACTGAAAATCAATTTGTTTGCAGGCTGATTGGTCGGCTGTTTAAGCCAGTAAAGAGGGCTTTACTATTCTTGGGAAGCGGAATAACTTTTGCTTCCCTCTAGGTCTGAGGGAACACACTTTCTAGTTGGCTTAAATTGAAGATGTGGCTAATAGGAGTGGCGATATCGTTAGCTATCATCCACAGTCATTTTACATCCAAGTTGTCAGACCCTGGTGGCTTGTCACTGTTGATTGAAAACAATACTTTTTTCACTTCTTCCAGACTGACTTTATGGAATTCAAAATGACAATGCTTGTCCTTCATAATTTGATCAGATATACTTGGGTGTCAGTGTTTGTTGCTGGCATGCAATATCAGTGAATTTTTGAGTTTGCATAGTATAGTATAGTATAGTATAGTTTCATCTTCTTTTCATTCCGTTTAGTCCCATCATTTCTGAATTTGCAGGATGTTTGCCAATCGGTTGGGCTGCCAGACTTAATTGCCATACCTGTTGCCTCGTCCTTCTCAACTGTACAGTTGATCAATTCCTCCTCAACCCACAGGGATTTAACAGTTTTTTTACAGTCATTTTCTTAATGGGTACATGTTTATTAGTAACTGGAATAAGTAGTTACAAGTGCAGCGTCTGGCTGCTCCTCGTTACACACTACGGACCAACAAATATTCTTTACATCTACAACATAGGAATCACTACAAAACTTAATGTGTGATCCCTTATACACTATATTAGGTCCAGCGTTGGTTTTCCTAGATACGGCTACTATATTGTGATCACTACATCCTATGGGTTTGGATACTGCTTTACAGCACATTTCTGCACCATTAGTAAAGATGTGATCAATACATATTGATGATTTAATTCCTGTGCTGTTTGTAACTACCCTGGTAGGTTGACTGACAACCTGAACCAGGTTGCAGGCACTGGTAACTGCATGCTTATAGCTGTGTTGTTGATGTTTAACATATTCTGTCATTCTACTGAGGATATATCTTCTCTTCAGTCAAACATACATAAAGCCATAGATCAGTTTTACACACGAAGGCACGCACACACCCACACAGCTGTTAACTAACCCCCTGAGCTTCCTCTCACCCAGTCATATGAACACAACCCCAGGGATCGAGAGCAGATATATACTTTTTTTTCAGGAGGTGAAAATGTCATTTTAAGTTTCAGGAATGAATTTATTCGCCAGAAAAATATATGATCTGTTGATCTGGGGGTAACAGAGGTGCGTGAGTGTGTTTTCCGAGATTCCTGAGCAGAGCTTGTCACCACGGCAGCCAGCGAGTGTCTTTGTCCCAAATGGCATTCTATTCCATACATAGTGCACTACTTTTGACCAGGGCCCATTTGACTGAATGTAGTGAAAAATAAGGTTTAGGGAATAGGGTATCATTGAGGAAGCAGGCAGTGTTCCCGTCCTGTGCGTTTAGTGAGGCTGTTTGAGGTGGGAAGGCCTGCAGGGACAGACACCATCCAACAGATCTTATCTTCTTTACCATCAAACGTATTGGATTACAGACTTTTTTAATTTAGCACAGCAGAGAGAGAGAGACAGGTCCCTTCCACACTCACAATGAGGCAGAGAGAGAGACAGGTCCCTTCCACACTCACAATAAGGCAGAGAGAGAGACAGGTCCCTTCCACACTCACAATAAGGCAGGTCCCTTCCCACTCACAATAAGGCCAGGTCCCTTCACATTCACAATGAGGCAGAGAGAGAGACAGGTCCCTTCCACACTCACAATAAGGCAGAGAGAGAGACAGGTCCCTTCCACACTCACAATAAGGCAGAGAGAGAGACAGGTCCCTTCCACACTCACAATAAGGCAGAGAGAGAGACAGGTCCCTTCCACATCCTCTATGAGACTTTTATGATGTCTCTCTCTCTCTCTCTCTCTCTCTCTCTCTCTCTCTCTCTCTCTCTGTCTCGATGTCAACACTACCGTTGGCAAACAAGATGCGTCCCAAATATGACTTTGACCCTTAAAGGCTATGAAATAAAGTGTACTAGATAGGGAACAGTGTGCCCTTTGGGACACAAAAGGAGACAGAGGACAGTCATTCTTCCTAACGAACAAACAAGGTGCAAGGTCACTCATCTGGCGAAGAACATTGGGTGGATGGAATTGGGAGGAGCATCCGACACGCTATCGTCCAATAAAAAGATTCATAGAGACAAATGACTGGATCCTGGATTCATAGAGACAAATGACTGGATCCTGGACACACACACACACACACACACACACACACACACACACACACACACACACACACACACACACACACACACACACACACACACACACACACACACACACACACACACACACACACACACACACACACACACACACACACACACACACACACACACACACGAACACACACACACACACACTAAACCGCCACGTCATAGTCCTGGTAACCTTTGTCAGGAACAATATCCCTCCGGTACCGTGTGTGTTGATGTGAATTGGCAGCGAGTGCTTTAGTACAAGTCATGAACCAACTGAATCAATGAACACAGTGAATCAATTAACTCTGAATCAATTAACTCTGAATCAATTAACTCTGAATCAATTAACTCTGTCAATGCCTTAATTCAGTGGCTCCGTCAATCCAGAGAGAAAGAGAGAGAATCATGAACTACAGTCAGAATCACTTCTCCTCCATCACCGTACAGTAAGGCAAGCTGTTTACCAAAACAGTGGTGGGGGGGGGGGTGTAGCTCTGTTTGTTGTTAGAAGTACAGATCCCTCCCCCCCACCATTAAATCTTGGTTATATTGAGCTACATGATGATCCAGTCCAACAATAACACATAACTTACATCAATTAATCAACCAACCATCAAGCTCTTGATAAGTTGAATCAGTTGTGTCCGTAGTACTGGTATGAGACAAAAGCCAGAGGACTAGGTCTGTGTTTTGATTGTCATACTGTATACAGTGTCTGTTACAGGGCCTATTGAGGTAATTTAGTGAGGGAGAGGGGGAGGGAGAGGGGGAGAAGGTGGTAGAAAGAAGGAGCTGGGGGAGGCACAGGGGAAGGGGGAGAGGGGGCAGGGCACGGGGAGAGAAGGAGAGAGGGGGCAGAAGGAGGCACGGGGGAAGGGGGGAGAGGGAGCAGGGCACGGGGAGAGAAGGAGAGAGGGGACAGAAGGAGGCACAGGGGAAGAGAGGGCAGGGGAAGGGAAGAGGGAGAGAGGGAGCAGGAGGAGGCACAGAGTAAGGGGAGAGGGGGCAGGGCACGGGGAGAGAAGGAGAGAGGGAGCAGGAGGAGGCACAGGGGAAGGGGGAGACGGGGGAGGCGCAGGGGAAGGGGAAGGGGAAGGGGAAGAGGCGGCAGAAGGAGGCACAGGGGAAGAGAGGGCAGGGGAAGGGGAGAGGGAGAGATGGAGCAGGAGGAGGCGCAGGGGAAGGGGGAGACGGGGGGGAGGCGCAGGGGAAGGGGGAACAGCCTTGGTTTCCTGTTCCCTAAATTCCCAGCTCCTGTCTGAGGGAGCAGGTACACAAAGCCCTCCTTTAAGGATCTAGAAAAAAAATAAAAGAGAGAGAGAGAGAGAGAGAGAGAGAGAGAGAGAGAGAGAGAGAGAGAGAGAGAGAGAGAGAGAGAGAGAGAGAGAGAGAGAGAGAGAGAGAGAGAGAGAGAGAGAGAGAGAGAGAGAGAGAGAGAGAGAGAGAGAGAGAGAGAGAGAGAGAGAGAGAGAGAGAGAGAGAGAGAGAGAGAGAGAGAGGCGGCAGGATGAAACAAAACCTGTGATGGTTAACAGATCTGTCCCGGACACCAATACCTGGAGAATGTGTTTGTGTTTGGTGTGTTGCATCCCTCCAGCATGTCAGAGCCTTCTTCTGCCCCATTATTAATACCCCCGGCCCCACCCACTGTTTTCTAGACAAATCACGTGCCCACAAACAGCTCCCCACATCTCCCCTCTCTCTCTCTCTCTCTCTCTCTCTCTCTCTCTCTCTCTCTCTCTCTGTCTCTCTGTGTCTCTCTGTGTCTCTCTGTGTCTCTCTGTCTCTCTCTCTCTCTCTCTCTCTCTCTCTCTCTCTCTCTCTCTCTCTCTCTCTCTCTCTTTGTCTCTTGCTACTTCTCTCTCTCAATACCCCTCTATCTATCTCTACATATCTCTACCGCTCTCTCTCTCTCTCCCTTTCTCTCTCTTCCTCTCGCACTCTCTTTCTCTCTCTCTCTTCCTTCCTCCCTCTCTCTCTCTACCTCTCGCTCTCTTCCTTCATCACCTTTGCACCCCATTATCTCTTACCTGCACATTCATCTTCTGCTGATCTACCATTCCAGTGTTTAATTGCTATATTGTAATTACTTCGCCACCATGGCCAATTTATTTCCTTAACTTACCTCATTTGCACTCACTGTATATAGACTTTTTGTTTTCTTTTGTTCTACTGTATTATTAACTGTATGTTTGTTTTACTCCATGTGTAACTCTGTGTTGTTGTATTTATCGATCTGCTATGCTTTATCTTGACCAGGTCGCAGTTGTAAATGAGAACTTGTTCTCAACTAGCCTACCTGGTTAAATAAAGGTGAAATAAATAAAAATCTCTCTCTCTCTCTCTCTCTCTCTCTCTCTCTCTCTCTCTCTCTCTCTCTCTCTCTCTCTCTCTCTCTCTCTCTCTCTCTCTCTCTCTCTCTCTCTCTCTCTCTACCTCTCTCTCATTACCTCTCTCTCTCTACCTCTCTCTCTATCTACCTCTCAATTCAATTCAATTCAAGGGGCTGTAAACTCTCCTTCCAGACTCATTTCAAACATCTCCAATCGAAAAATCAAATCAAGAGTCAGCTTCCTATTCCGCAACAAAGCCTCCTTCACTCACGCCGCCAAACTTACCCTAGTAAAACTGACTATCCTACCGATCCTCGACTTTGGCGATGTCATCTACAAAATTGCTTCCAACACTCTACTCAGCAAACTGGATGCAGTTTATCACAGTGCCATCCGTTTTGTCACTAAAGCACCTTATACCACCCACCACTGCGACTTGTATGCTCTAGTCGGCTGGCCCTCGCTACATATTCGTCGCCAGACCCACTGGCTCCAGGTCATCTACAAGTCCATGCTAGGTAAAGCTCCGCCTTATCTCAGTTCACTGGTCACGATGGCAACACCCATCCGTAGCACGCGCTCCAGCAGGTGTATCTCACTGATCATCCCTAAAGCCAACACCTCATTTGGCCGCCTTTCGTTCCAGTTCTCTGCTGCCTGTGACTGGAACGAATTGCAAAAATCGCTGAAGTTGGTGACTTTTATCTCCCTCACCAACTTCAAACATCTGCTATCTGAGCAGCTAACCGATCGCTGCAGCTGTACATAGTCTATCGGCAAATAGCCCACCCATTTTTACCTACCTTATCCCCATACTGTTTTTATTTATTTACTTTTCTGCTCTTTTGCACGCCAATATCTCTACCTGTACAAGCATCTCCAATCCTAAATTAAATCTAGAATCAGCTTCCTATTTCACAACAAAGCATCCTTCACTCATGCTGTCAAACATACCCTCGTAAAACTGACGATCCTACCGATCTTTGACTTCGGCGATATCATTTACAAAATAGCCTCCAATACCCTACTAGATCATTTGGATGCAGTCTATCACAGTGCCATCCGTTTTGTCACCAAAGCCCCATATGTACTACCGACCACTGCGACCTGCATGCTCTCGTTGGCTGGCCCTCGCTACATATTCATCGCCAAACCCATTGGCTCCAGGTCATCTGCAAGTCTTTGCTAGTTAAAGCCACACCTTATCTCAGCTCACTGGTCACCATAGCAGCACCCACCCGTAGCACGCGCTCCAGCAGGTATATTTCACTGGTCATCCCCAAAGCCAACACTTACTTTGGCCACCTTTCCTTCCAGTTCTCTGCTGCCAATGACTGGAACAAACTGCAAAAATCATGGAAGCTGGAGACTTATAACTCCCTATCTAACTTTAAGCATCAGCTGTCAGAGAAGCTTACCGATCACTGTACCTGGACACAGCCCATCTGTAAATAACACACCCAACTACCTTATCCTCAGAGCGTTGGACTAGTAACCGGAAGGTTGCGAGTTCAAACCCCCGAGCTGACAAGGTACAAATCTGTCGTTCTGCCCCTGAACAGGCAGTTAACCCACTGTTCCCAGGCCGTCATTGAAAATAAGAATATGTTCTTAACTGACTTGCCTGGTTAAATAAAGGTAAAAAAAATATATATATATATTATTACTTACCCTCTTGCTCTTTTGCACCCCAGTATCTCAGCTTGCACATCATCATCTGCACATCTATCAAATATCCAGTGTTAAACTGCTAAATTGTAATTATTCCGCCTCTATGTCCTGTTTATTGCCTTACCTCACTACTCTTCTACATTTGCACATACTGTATATAGATTTTTCTATTGTGTTATTGACTGTACGTTTGTTTATGGGTAACTCTGTGTTGTTGTTTGCAAATGAGAACTTGTTCTCAACTGGCCTCCCTGGTTAAATAAAGGTGAAATAAATAAAAATAAAAAATAAAGAAATCACTACATGTACCTGCAACCGTTTGGCCAGCCTTTATTACCCACACCTGGCAACGCTTTATTACCCACACCTGGCAACGCTTTATTACCTACAACAGGCAACGCTTTATTACCCACACCTGGCAACGCTTTATTATCCACACCTGGCAACGCTTTATTATCCACACCTGGCAACGCTTTATTACCCACACCTGGCAACGCTTTATTATCCACACCTGGCAACGCTTTATTACCTACAGCAGGCAACGCTTTATTACCTACACCTGGCAACGCTTTATTACCTACAACAGGCAACGCTTTATTACCTACACCTGGCAACGCTTTATTACCTACAACAGGCAACCCTTTATTACCCACACCTGGCAACCCTTTATTACCAACACCTGGCAACGCTTTATTACCCAAACCTGGCAACCCTTTATTACCCACACCTGGCAACCCTTTATTACCAACACCTGGCAACGCTTTATTACCCACACCTGGCAACCCTTTATTACCCACACCTGGCAACCTTATCACTTCCCTGATTACTGCCCCTATATACAGCACTCCGTTGTCATTTCCCGTCAGGCGTTACTGTCTCTTTTTTATGTTCTGATATCCAGACGCTTCTCTAGTTTTTGTTGTATCATTACGTGTTTATGCATATTAAACGCTCCAACTGCAGCTGCTGCCTAACGCCCTGCGTCTCCATTACAGTCTATGTACTGTATATTATTACATTTACATTTAAGTCATTTAGCAGACGCTCTTATCCAGAGCGACTTTATAACACAGTGTATAATGTACTACTCTAGACCAGGGCCCATTAGTCACCCAGACATAGTGTATAACCTATTAATAGGGCAACCTGCTCGTAAAAGAGCCGGATCCGGTTTTTGGAGGTTTTGCCGGGGATGTGATACACATGTTCAATTGTGACGCACCGTCGGAGGGCCCAGGAAGTTAAATCTGCATGAAATCGCTGTCTGGGCAGGACCGTAAATCAACCGGGGATGTTGTTTAATGTTCACATACAGTTTTATGGGGACTTTGAGGTGGGGGGGGGGGTTGCGGGGATGTCCTGGACCAGACTGGTAAGGGCAGGGCTGTCCACTAGGGCTGTGTCCCAAATGGCACCCTATTCCCGATCTAGTGCACTACTTCTGACCAGAGCCCTATGGCACCCTATTCCCGATCTGGTACACTACTTCTGACCAGAGCCCTATGGCACCCTATTCCCGATCTAGTACACTACTTCTGACCAGAGCCCTATGGCACCCTATTCCCGATCTAGTACACTACTTCTGACCAGAGCCCTATGGCACCCTATTCCCGATCTAGTGCACTACTTCTGACCAGAGCCCTATGGCACCCTATTGCCGATCTAGTACACTACTTCTGACCAGAGCCCTATGGCACCCTATTCCCGATCTAGTGCACTACTTCTGACCAGAGCCCTATGGCACCCTATTCCCGATCTAGTACACTACTTCTGAACAGAGCCCTATGGCGCCCTATTCCCGATCTAGTACACTACTTCTGAACAGAGCCCTATGGCACCCTATTCCCGATCTAGTACACTACTTCTGACCAGAGCCCTATGGCGCCCTATTCCCGATCTAGTACACTACTTCTGACCAGAGCCCTATGGCGCCCTATTCCCGATCTAGTACACTACTTCTGACCAGAGCCCTATGGCGCCCTATTCCCGATCTAGTACACTACTTCTGAACAGAGCCCTATGGCACCCTATTCCCGATCTAGTACACTACTTCTGACCAGAGCCCTATGGCGCCCTATTCCCGATCTAGTACACTACTTCTGACCAGAGCCCTATGGCACCCTATTCCCGATCTAGTACACTACTTCTGACCAGAGCCCTATGGCGCCCTATTCCCGATCTAGTACACTACTTCTGACCAGAGCCCTATGGAACCCTATTCCCGATCTAGTGCACTACTTCTGACCAGAGCCCTATGGCACCCTATTCCCAATCTAGTACACTACTTCTGACCAGAGCCCTATGGCACCCTATTCCCGATCTAGTGCACTACTTCTGACCAGAGCCCTATGGCACCCTATTCCCGATCTAGTACACTACTTCTGACCAGAGCCCTATGGCACCCTATTCCCGATCTAGTGCACTACTTCTGACCAGAGCCCTATGGCACCCTATTCCCGATCTAGTACACTACTTCTGACCAGAGCCCTATGGCACCCTATTCCCGATCTAGTGCACTACTTCTGACCAGAGCCCTATGGCACCCTATTCCCCATCTAGTGCACTACTTCTGACCAGAGCCCTATGGCACCCTATTCCCGATCTAGTGCACTACTTCTGACCAGAGCCCTATGGCACCCTATTCCCCATCTAGTGCACTACTTCTGACCAGAGCCCTATGGCACCCTATTCCCCATCTAGTGCACTACTTCTGACCAGAGCCCTATGGCACCCTATTCCCCATCTAGTGCACTACTTCTGACCAGAGCCCCACAAGTAAAGAAGTAGATGTGTCAAGAAATATATATATATTTTTTATATTGATGTTAACGACTTTCAATGTGGGACTAAATCGCTTGTAATGTTGTAATATTGTAATATTGTAATATAGTAATATTGTAATATAGTAATATTGTAATATTGTAATATTGTAATATTGTAATATAGTAATATTGTAATATTGTAATATAGTAATATTGTAATATTGTAATATAGTAATATTGTAATATTGTAATATTGTAATATAGTAATAGTGTAATATTGTAATATTGTAATAGTAATATTGTAATATTGTAATAGTAATATTGTAATATTGTAATATATTGTAATATTGTAATATATTGTAATATTGTAATATTGTAATATTGTAATGGTAATATTGTAAGATATTGTAATATTGTAATATTGTAATATATTGTAATATTGTAATATATTGTAATATTGTAATAGTAATATTGTAATATTGTAATATATTGTAATATTGTAATAGTAATATTGTAATATTGTAATATTGCAGGGTCCATTTGGGATGCAGACCGTGTCACCAGTGAAAACAGCCTAGTGACAGACACAGCTAGAAACAGGATAATCTGTGGGTTTACACCAAATAACATCCCACACCACCCCTCTCATCACATAAATCATAAATCGACACAATGTCTGTCTCGATGGTGTCAAATACCTACTACAGGCCATTTTATTTCTAGTTCTGAATATCTAGCAATGGTAATTTAATCGTTTCATATTTCAATCAACATTATAGGTTCAACGTTCAAAGAAAAAGTGCCAGAGTTGGTCTGTAGTTTCTTCATCTGCTTTGGTGACTGAGTCACTGAGTACCTTACATAGATTTTTATGACTTTATTTTCGCATTAAACGACCTCTAACTGACCTTTGTCCCACATGTGGTCGCTATCCCCTTCATGAAACCATCCCCCCTCAGTCGTAACAGTGAACAAGGAGACTTCATCCCCCCCTCAGTCGTAACAGTGAACAAGGAGACTTCATCCCCCCTCAGTCGTAACAGTGAACAAGGAGACTTCATCCCCCCTCAGTCGTAACAGTGAACAAGGAGACTTCATCCCCCCTCAGTCGTAACAGTGAACAAGGAGATTTCATCCCCCCTCAGTCGTAACAGTGAACAAGGAGACTTCATCCCCCTCAGTCGTAACAGTGAACAAGGAGACTTCATCCCCCTCAGTCGTAACAGTGAACAAGGCGACTTCATCCCCCTCAGCCGTAACAGTGAACAAGGAGACTTCATCCCCCTCAGTCGTAACAGTGAACAAGGAGACTTCATCCCCCTCAGTCGTAACAGTGAACAAGGAGACTTCATCCCCCTCAGTCGTAACAGTGAACAAGGAGACTTCATCCCCCCTCAGCCGTAACAGTGAACAAGGAGACTTCATCCCCCCTCAGTCGTAACAGTGAACAAGGAGACTTCATCCCCCCTCAGTCATAACAGTGAACATAGACTTCTCACATGTTCCACCGAGACACATTAATGGACTCTCTTATAATAGTCAATTAGACACATCTTGTAATTCTAGCAGGTCGTAAAAATATCCCCAAACTCTTCCCTCTTCTAGAGGAGGGTCTTTAAGGTCGTGGCCAAGCATTTATAAAAACACCAGCGAGCTAGATAAGCAAAGAGAGCGTCTGGTCGAGAGGAAAGGATGTCCTTCTGAAACATCAAACCGCCGTCAGTGGTCTAGGGAGTTGAGTTAGTTTAAATAACACATGAACAATATTTATGAGACTGATTTTATGAGGTGGTCAGAACTAAGACAGTCCAGCATGTAACACAAGCTGGACGGGACAGGGGAGAATGTACAGCTATCCCCCACTCCCTCCGATCAACTCCCTAAAACCAAAGAGGAGGATTAAGCACGCATATCATTTTATTCAGAGATACACGTTCTCTTAAATATCAAAGTCAATAATGTTTTCAGATGGAGTCTGAGACTCCATCTGAGTCTGACTCTGAGTCTCCGTTTGACTCTGAGTCTCCGTTTGACTCTGAGACTCCGTCTGACTCTGAGACTCCGTTTGACTCTGAGTCTCCGTTTGACTCTGAGTCTCCGTTTGACTCTGAGACTCCGTCTGACTCTGAGACTCCGTCTGACTCTGAGACTCCGTTTGACTCTGAGACTCCGTATGACTCTGAGTCTCCGTTTGACTCTGACTCTGAGTCTCCATCCCAAATGACACCCTAGTCCCTTTTTAGTTCACTGCTTTTGACCAGGGCCCCCATAGGGTAGTGAACTATATGGGGAATAGGGTGCCATTTGGGATGAAGTATGAGTGATGGGCCAGGAAAGAGGGTCGCTCCCTTCTCCCTCATCTGTCCATCCGTCTGTCTACGGCAGAGGCTAGGGGAACCTGCAACCGGGAGATTGGGCCGACAAGGCCGTTATCCGCAGGAATGTACCAATACAATAACCTTCTAATGCACTTCTCCCCACTCCTCAACAGCTGAAAGAGCAGGTGGCTTCTGACTGACTGGGTTGTGTTTCCCAAATGTCACCCTATTCCCATAGTGCACCAGGAAACTACAACACATGCTACACTAAGAAGTACACTACATAGGGATCAGAGTGTCATTTATGATGTAGCCTGACTGGGGTCTGTCTGTCTGTCTGTCTGTCTGTCTGTCTGTCTGTCTGTCTGTCTGTCTGTCTGTCTGTCTGTCTGTCTGTCTGTCTGTCTGTCTGTCTGTCTGTCTGTCTGTCTGTCTGTCTGTCTGTCTGTCTGTCAAATCAAATCTGTCTGTCTGTCTGTCTGTCTGTCTGTCTGTCTGTCTGTCTGTCTGTCTGTCTGTCTGTCTGTCTGTCTGTCTGTCTGTCTGTCTGTCTGTCTGTCTGTCTGTCTGTCTGTCTGTCTGTCTGTCTGTCTGTCTGTCTGTCTGTCTGTCTGTCTGTCTGTCTGTCTGTCTGTCTGTCCTCTCTCAGACCTCAGTAACAGAATGGGGATTGTTCTCTTTGATACGTTTTCCCTCTGCTCAGACAGACCTAGCGTAAACCTAGCGTCTGGTTGGGAGACGAGACGTAGCTAGTGCTCGGTGTGTAAAATAGGAAGTGGGTGTCATTGGATAAAGCAGGCGGCTCTTCCGTTTCACCCTCTGTTCCTCAAACGAGGAGGACAGATACAGGAAATAGATTTAATCCTGGTGGATTGCTGCCTGGTTTGGAATTCAGAGTCGGGGATTGTTGCTCAGATGACTAGCGAAGTCTTTAAGAATGAGTCATACAGGGCATTCAGAAAGCATTCAGACCTTTAGACTTTTTCCACATTTTGTTACGTTACAGTCTTATTCTAAAATGTTTTTTTTTTAAAGTGTCCCTCAGGCCAACATCTCGGAGTCAACCTATTCACTGTTGACGTTGACACTGGTGTTTTGCACTCCTCCAGCATCTCTTCATTTTTTTGTCACAAATGTTCTTCTTTGTGATCCGAACACCTCAAACTTAGATTTGTCTGTCCAGTGTCTGTGTTCTTTTGTCCATCTTAATATTTTCTTTTTATTGGCCAGTCTGAGATATGGCTTTTTCTTTGCAACTCTGCTAGAAGGCCAGCATCCCGGAGTCATCGCTTCACTGTTGACGTTGAGACTGGTGTTTTGCAGGGTACCATTTAATGAAGCTGCCAGTTGAGGACTTGTGAGGCGTCTAATTCTCAAACTAGACATTCTAATGTACTTGTTCTCTTGCTCAGTTGTGCACCGGGGCCTCCCACTCCTCTTTCTATTCTGGTTAGTCAGTTTGAGCTGTTCTGTGAAGGGAGTAGTACACAGAGTTGTATGAGATCTTCAGTTTCTTGGCAATTTCTCGCATGGAATAGCCTTCATTTCTCAGAACAAGAATAGACTGACGAGTTTCAGAAGAGGGTATTTTGTTTCTGGCCATTTTGAGGCTGTAATCAAACCCACAAATGCTGATGCTCCAGATACTCAACTAGTCTAAAGAAGGCCAGTTTACATTGCTTCTTTAATCAGAACAACAGTTGTCAGCTGTACTAATATAATTGCAAAAGGGTTTTCTAAAGATCAATTAACATATTTAAATTCTAAACTTGGATTAGCTAACACAACGTGGCATTGTAACACAGGAGTGATGGTTGCTGATAATGGGCCTCTGTACTTGGATTAGCTAACACAACGTGCCATTGGAACACAGGAGTGATGGTTGCTGATAATGGGCCTCTGTACTTGGATTAGCTAACACAACGTGCCATTGGAACACAGGAGTGATGGTTGCTGATAATGGGCCTCTGTAGATATTCCATAAAAAATCATGCATTTCCAGCTACAGTCATTTACAACATCAACAATGTCTACACTGTATTTCTGATCAATTTGATGTTATTTTAATGGACTTTTTTGTGTGCGTTTCTTTCAAAAACAAGGTGACCCCAAACTTTTGAACAGTAGAGTATAACAACACATTTATGGAAATATTAAATTTACATAAGTATTCAGCCCCTTTACTCAGTACTTTGGCAGTGATTACAGCCTCGAGTGTTCTTGGGTATGACTCTATGTTACGGGATTCTTCCGTCGAAAGAGAGGAGAACCAAAATGCAGCGTGGTCATTGTTAAACATCTTTAATCGAGATGATAACGGACAAAACACAAGAAACGTGACGTGAAAAACCGAAACATCCCCACAGACGTGATGCTTGGCATTCAGTCCAAAGAGTTCAATCTTGGTTTCCTCAGACCAGTGGATCTTGTTTGTCCCAATGGGCTGTCATGTGCCTTCTACTGAGGAGTGGCTTCCATCTTGCCACTCTACCGTAAAGGCCTGATTGGTGGAGAGCTGCACATGTGGTTGTCCTTCCATCTCCACAGAGGAACTCTAGAGCTCTATCAGAGTGTCCATGGGATTCTTGGTCACCTCCCCTGACCAAGGCCCTTCTCCCCTGATTGCTCAGTCTTCCATTAAAGAATGATGGAGGCCATTGTGTTCTTGGGGACCTTCAATGCTGCAGACATTTTTTTTTGATACCCTTCCTCAGATCTGTGCCTCGACACAATCATGTCTCTGAGCTCTAAGGACAATTCCTTCGACCTCTTGGCTTGGTTTTTGCTCTGACATGCACTGTCAACTGTGGGACCTTACATTTACATTTACATTTACATTTAAGTCACTTAGCAGACGCTCTTATCCAGAGCGACTTACAAATTGGTGCATTCACCTTATGACATCCAGTGGGACAGTCACTTAACAATAGTGCATCTAAAACTTAGGGGGGGTGGGGTGAGTGGGATTACTTAACCTATCCTAGGTATTCCTTAAAGAGGTGGGGTTTCAGGTGTCTCCGGAAGGTGGTGATTGACTCCGCTGTCCTGGCGTCGTGAGGGAGTTTGTTCCACCATTGGGGGGGCCAGGGCAGCGAACAGTTTTGACTGGGTTGAGCGGGAGCTGTACTTCCTCAGAGGTAGGGAGGCGAGCAGGCCAGAGGTGGATGAACGCAGTGCCCTTGTTTGGGTGTAGGGCCTGATCAGAGCCTGGAGGTACTGAGGTGCCGTTCCCCTCACAGCTCCGTAGGCAAGCACCATGGTCTTGTAGCGGATGCGAGCTTCAACTGGAAGCCAGTGGAGAGAACGGAGGAGCGGGGTGACGTGAGAGAACTTGGGAAGGTTGAACACCAGACGGGCTGCGGCGTTCTGGATGAGTTGAAGGGGTTTAATGGCACAGGCAGGGAGCCCAGCCAACAGCGAGTTGCAGTAATCCAGACGGGAGATGACAAGTGCCTGGATTAGGACCTGCGCCGCTTCCTGTGTGAGGCAGGGTCGTACTCTGCACACACCTTATATAGACAGGTGTGTGCCTTTCCAAATCATGTCCAATCAAATGAATTTACCACAGACACAAAACATCACAAGGATGATCAATGGAAACAGGATGCACCTGAGCTCACTTTCGAGTTTCACAGCAAATGGTATGTAAATATTATGGGGTATTGTGATGTCGTTATGGGGTATTGTCATGTCGTTATGGGGTATGTCATTATGGGGTATTGTGATGTAATTATGGGTTATTGTGATGTCATTATGGGGTATTGTGATGTCATTATGGGGTACTGTGATGTCACTATTGTAAAGATCTTCGTCTGCTGTTAGTAGAAAGTCAGACCGAAATGCAGCGTGTAGGTTACTCATGACTTTTAATGAAGCTAATACGGTACATGAAATAACGGAAGAAGAAAACAACAAACGAATGAAACTAATACAGCCTATCTGGTGACTAACACTAAGACAGGTACAATCACCCACGAAATACAACGCGCACTCAGGCTACCTAAATATGGTTCCCAATCCGAGACAACTAGAATCAGCTGACTCCAATTAGGAATCGCCTCAGGCAGCCAAGCCTAACAAGACACACCCCTAATAATACACACTCCCAATTAATACAAACCCTAATACGAAAATACAACATATAAACCCATGTCACACCCTGGCCTACCCAAACATATAACAAAAACACAAGATACAATGACCAAGGCGTGGCAGAACCCCCCCCCTAAGGTGCGGACTCCGGGACGCACCTCAAGAGCATAGGGAGGGTCCGGGTGGGCGTCTGTCCATGGTGGCGGTTCTGGCTCGGGACGTGGACCCCACTCCATCAATGTCCTAGTTCCTCCCCTTCGCGTCCTAGGATAATCCACCTTCTCCGCCGACCATGGCCTAATAGTCCTCACCCTGATCCCCACATAACTGAGGGGCAGCTCGGGACAGAGGGGCAGCTCGGGATAGAGGGGCAGCTCGGGATAGAGGGGCAGCTCGGGATAGAGGGGCAACTCGGGATAGAGGGGCAACTCAGGATAGAGGGGCAACTCAGGATAGAGGGGCAACTCAGGATAGAGGGGCAACTCAGGATAGCGGGGCAGCCCGGGACAGAGGGGAAGCCCGGTACTGAGGGGAAGCCCGGTACTGAGGGGAAGCCCGGTACTGAGGGGAAGCCCGGTACTGAGGGGAAGCCCGGTACTGAGAGGGAGCTCGGTACTGAGAGGGAGCTCGGTACTGAGAGGGAGCCCAGTACAGAGAGGGAGCCTAGTACTGAGAGGAAGCTCAGTACTGAGAGGAAGCTCAGGCAGGTAGTAGGCTCCGGTAAATCCTGGCTGGCTGGTGGACCTGGATGATTAAGGTTGTCTGGCCGATCTAGAAGATCTTGGCAGACTGGCACTTCTGGCGGATCCTGGCAGACTGGCACTTCTGGTGGATCCTGGCAGACTGGTGACGCTGGGCCGACAGGAGACTCCGGCAGCACAGGAGAGGAGAAAGGCTCTGGCTGAGCTGAACAGGCAAGGCGCACTGGACGCGCTGGGCCGACTGGGAGCACTGGTGGCGCTGGACAGACAGGAGACTCCGGCAGCACAGGAGAGGAGAACAGCTCTGTTTGCGCTAAACAAGCGGGAGACTCCGATAGCGCAGGAGGGGAGAAAAGCACTGGCTGTGCTGAACAGGCGAGGCGCACTGGAGGCCTGGTGCGTGGTGCTGGAACTGGTGGTACTGGCGCGAGGACACGCACAGGAAGCCTGGTGCGGGGAGCTGCTACCGGAGGACTGGTGTGTAGAGGTGGCTCTGGATAGACCGGACCGTGCAGGCGCACTGGAGCTCTAGAGCACCGAGCCTGCCCAAGCTTCCCTGGCTCGATGCCCACTCTAGCCCGGCCAATAGGAAGAGCTGGTATGTGCCTCACCGGGCTATGCTCCCGCACTGAAAACACCGTGTGCTCCATAGCATAACACGGTGCCTGCCCGGTCTCTCTAGCCCAAGGGTGAGCACAGGGAGTATGCGCAGGTCTCCTACGTGGCATAACTATTCTCCCTTCTAGCTCCCCCCAATAATTTTTTTGGGCTGTTTTTCCGGTTTCCTTGCCAACCGTGTTCCCTCGTATCGTCGGCTCCTATCTCCCGCTGCCTCTGCTCTCCTTAGTGCCTCCACCTGTTCCCATGGGAGGCGATCTCTTCCGGCCAATATCTCCTCCCAAGTCTAACAACCTTTACCATCCAATACGTCTTCCCATGTTCATTCTTCAAATAATTCATCCACCCTTTGCTGCTCCAGCTGTCGCTGCCTGTTTAAACCAGCGCCTCTCCGTTTTTCCCGGCGTGTCTTTTTCGTGGGGTGTGTCTTTTTCGTTGATTCGATTCGCCTGTAGCCCTCTTCGCATTGCTGTAGGGAATCCCAGGCGGGCTCCTGCACACGCCCTGGGTCTGCCGCCCACCTGTCGATTTCTTCCCACGTAGTATAATCCATATCGTCCTCCTTCAGATCCTGCCAGTTCACACGCTGCTCGGTCTGTGAATCGTGGTGGGTGATTCTGTAAAGATCTTCGTCTCATGACTTTTAATGAAGCTAATACGGTACATGAAATAATGGAAGAAGAAAACAACAAACGAATGAAACTAATACAGCCTATCTGGTGACTAACACTAAGACAGGTACAATCACCCACGAAATACAACGCGCA
>NC_060184.1:80232658-80255158 GCF_021184085.1 Oncorhynchus gorbuscha
CCTATCTATACCACCACTTCAGTCCACAGTCCTATCATAACAAGAGCTCAGTATGGTTATCACCTATCTATCCCACCACTTCAGTACACAGTCCTATCATAACAAGAGCTCAGTATGGTTATCACCTATCTATCCCACCACTTCAGTCCACAGTCCTATCATAACAAGAGCTCAGTATGGTTATCACCTATCTATCCCACCACTTCAGTCCACAGTCCTATCATAACAAGAGCTCAGTATGGTTATCACCTATCTATCCCACCACTTCAGTCCACAGTCCTATCATAACAAGAGCTCAGTATGGTTATCACCTATCTATCCCACCACTTCAGTCCACTGTCCTATCATAACAAGAGCTCAGTATGGTTATCACCTATCTATCCCACCACTTCAGTCCACTGTCCTATCATAACAAGAGCTCAGTATGGTTATCACCTATCTATCCCACCACTTCATAACAAGCACTATCAGAATAAAAGGCATCATATGAATTTCATTTTCAACTACAGAAATTCAAAAGGTGGGACACAAGAAGAACACAATCATTTTTTCAAAATTCTAAATAAAAACACTACTTCATACAAAAATTTACGCTGTACAATAGTTTTTGTTATAGCGCTTGTAGAAAAGATAATAAAACCTATTTAAAAGCTTGTTTTTTCTTTTTCATTCCTGAAAGCTGAACTTTTCCTAAATTCATTAAAATGGTACTCTATACGGCTCGGAGTCTGGGAACTGACCGAGGGGTAACATTTAAAAATAAAAAACCTACCAACTCAGTCCAGATCAGACATCTCTATCCCAAGATGCAATGGTATTATCATATCAATTACGTTAGCTTTAAAATACACACGGTTGGTTTGTGCTGCAAGCTAGTGAAATGCCACAACAACAAGTTCTGAACAACTTTTCCAAGTAAGTGAACAAATGAAATAAAAAATAATAAAAATAAAAAGTGTTGGACCGGGATTCAATCCGATCGCGCTTGTAGACAATGCTGCTTTTAAAGCCAATGCTACCTCTTTCGTGAGATCGAATTAGACAATCGCACAGCTGCAGATTGAATCCCAGGCCTTGATTCAGAGGGAAACCGCTGTGTTGAATTGTAACTGAAATCACACTATTTCATACTATACTGAGTGTAAATAGAGAAAGAGAGAGAGGGAGAGAGAGAGAGAGAGAGAGAGAGAGAGAGAGAGAGAGAGAGAGAGAGAGAGAGAGAGAGAGAGAGAGAGAGAGAGAGAGAGAGAGAGAGAGAGAGAGAGAGAGAGAGAGAGAGAGAGAGAGAGAGAGAGAGAGAGAGAGAGAGAGAGAGAGAGAGAGAGAGAGAGAGAGAGAGCGAGAGAGAGAGAGAGAGAGAGAGAGAGAGAGAGGGGGGAGAGAGAGAGAGAGAGAGAGAGAGAGAGAGAGAGAGTACGAGGAAGAAACATCACTGACTGAACACAATGATCGTTGACACTTGACATCCATGCTTTTGGTCTTGAACAAAACAAGTTATATCACAAAATCTCGTTTTCATCTACATGTTTGTTTGTTAGTTTTATCACCACCTTTGTACCGACAGTATTAAACGATTATTATATAGGAAGGGATCGTCCAGTCGTTGCCACGTTAAAAAGACCTTCCTTCATTGTACATGAAGTTTCTTAATTATTTTCACATTCTTGGTGTGGTATAGTGTGGATGGCCTTCCTCCTCGTTCGTCCTGGTGTGGTATAGTGTGGATGGTCTTCCTCCTCCTTCGTCTTGGTGTGGTATAGTGTGAATGGTCTTCCTCCTCGTTCGTCTTGGTGTGGTATAGTGTGGATGGTCTTCCTCCTCCTTCGTCTTGGTGTGGTATAGTGTGGATGGTCTTCCTCCTCCTTCGTCTTGGTGTGGTATAGTGTGGATGGTCTTCCTCCTCGTTCGTCTTGGTGTGGTATAGTGTAGATGGTCTTCCTCCTCGTTCGTCTTGGTGTGGTATAGACTCACAAAGTCTCAGTTCATAAATAATAAGAAGCACAGGACTCTCAGGCTGAGGCCAAGCCAAACAGGACTCCCAGGCTGAGGCCAAGCCTAACAGGACTCCCAGGCTGAGGCCAAGCCAGACAGGACTCCCAGGCTGAGGCCAAGCCAGACAGGACTCTCAGGCTGAGGCCAAGCCAGACAGGACTCCCAGGCTGAGGCCAAGCCAGACAGGACTCCCAGGCTGAGGCCAAGCCAGACAGGACTCCCAGAATGAGGCCAAGCCAGACAGGACTCCCAGGCTGAGGCCAAGCCAGACAGGACTCCCAGGCTGAGGCCAAGCCAGACAGGACTCTCCGGCTGAGGCCAAGCCAGACAGGACTCCCAGGCTGAGGCCAAGCCAGACAGGACTCCCAGGCTGAGGCCAAGCCAGACAGGACTCCCAGGCTGAGGCCAAGCCAGACAGGACTCCCAGGCTGAGGCCAAGCCAGACAGGACTCCCAGGCTGAGGCCAAGCCAGACAGGACTCCCAGGCTGAGGCCAATCCAGACAAGTTAGAACAACAAGGGCCCCTCTGTCTCTATATACCACGGAGAGAGAGAGAGAGAAAGAGAAAGAGAGAGAGAGAGAGGGGGGAGAGAGAGAGAGAGAGACAGAGAGAGACAGAGAGAGACAGAGAGAGAGAGAGAGAGAGAGAGAGAGAGAGAGAGACAGAGAGAGACAGAGAGAGAGAGAGAGAGAGAGAGAGAGAGAGAGAGAGAGAGAGAGAGAGAGAGAGAGAGAGAGAGAGAGAGAGAGAGAGAGAGACAGAGAGAGAGAGAGAGAGAGAGAGAGAGAGAGAGAGAGAGAGAGAGAATGAAAGCGTTATACAGAAAAAGAGAGAGAATCAGAAAGAACGAGAGAGGATGGAGAGTTTGTTGTCGCCCTCAGTCGGGGGGGTTTGGTGCGACTTGTAGTATAGCTGAGCTCTGTGACCCGGTCAGTCCAGGCAACTCCAGGCTTCAGCGTTAGTCGTTAGTGTCAGACTCCCGGCCAGGAGGGAGGGCGGCATAGACAGACAGATAGACGGGGCCATAAAACACTTTGACTGCTTCAGAAAGCCGCAGCCAATTCACAGTAACCACAGCAAGCAGCTGCAACGCCGTGAATTATTCACTCTTCTCCACTCCTCTACATCAGAACAACAACAAAATAAAACAGTTCATTATTAAGACGAATTGTGGCCGCATGTCAACACGGTGTCAACCCGGTGTCAAAACGGTGTCAACCCAGTGTCAACACAGTGTCACTATCTGCTCAGTTTCTCTTTTCTTTAAGCTTATTTTCTTCTCTCTAGTGGTAGGTTGGGGAGGACATGCCAGGAGAGAGGAAGAGGAGGACACGCCAGGAGAGAGGAAGAGGAGGACACGCCAGGAGAGAGGAAGAGGAGGACACGCCAGGAGAGAGGAAGAGGAAGACATGACAGGAGGGAGGAAGAGGAGGACACACGGAAGGCAAGCAGGCGTCACAGGGGGCCTATTCTGGGCTGGAGGGGGTCACTAGGTGTAGGGACTTAAGTGGCGTTGGTGAAAGTTGAAAGGTTGCAGTGTGAAGTGGAAAAGTAGGGCCTGGTAGAGTGGTTAAGATATGTGGAGGGCTTGGGTCAGGTAGGTATAGAAGCATTTTGAGGCCGGTAGGGCCCAGGTGGTAGCTGTGTAAGATAGGTAGGTGGTAGGTTGTAGCTGTGTAGAGTAGGTAGGTGGAGGTGGTAGCTGTGTAGAGTAGGTAGGTGGAGGTTGTAGCTGTGTAGAGTAGGTAGGTGGTAGGTTGTAGCTGTGTAGAGTAGGTAGGTGGTAGGTTGTAGCTGTGTAGAGTAGGTAGGTGGAGGTGGTAGCTGTGTAGAGCAGGTAGGTGGAGGTGGTAGCTGTGTAGAGTAGGTAGGTGGAGGTGGTAGCTGTGTAGAGTAGGTAGGTGGAGGTGGTAGCTGTGTAGAGTAGGTAGGTGGAGGTGGTAGCTGTGTAGAGTAGGTAGGTGGAGGTGGTAGCTGTGTAGAGTAGGTAGGTGGAGGTGGTAGCTGTGTAGAGCAGGTAGGTGGAGGTGGTAGCTGTGTAGAGTAGGTAGGTGGAGGTGGTAGCTGTGTAGAGCAGGTAGGTGGAGGTGGTAGCTGTGTAGAGCAGGTAGGTGGAGGTGGTAGCTGTGTAGAGTAGGTAGGTGGTAGCTGTGTAGAGTAGGTAGGTGGAGGTGGTAGCTGTGTAGAGTAGGTAGGTGGAGGTGGTAGCTGTGTAGAGTAGGTAGGTGGAGGTGGTAGCTGTGTAGAGCAGGTAGGTGGAGGTGGTAGCTGTGTAGAGTAGGTAGGTGGAGGTGGTAGCTGTGTAGAGTGGGTAGGTGGAGGTGGTAGCTGTGTAGAGTGGGTAGGTGGAGGTGGTAGCTGTGTAGAGCAGGTAGGTGGCAGCTGTGTAGGGTAGGTAGGTGGTAGCTGTGTAGAGTAGGTAGGTGGTAGTTGTGTAGGGACCGGTAGGGGCCAGTAGTTGTAGGGGCTGGTAGGGGCCAGTAGGTTGATGTAGAGACCGGTAGGGGCCAGTAGGTGTAGGGGCCGGAAGGGGCCAGTAGGTTGATGTAGAGACCGGTAGGGGCCAGCAGGTTGATGTAGGGGCCGGTAGGGGCCAGCAGGTTAATGTAGGGGCCGGTAGGGGCCAGCAGGTTAATGTAGGGGTCGGTAGGTTGATGTAGGGGCCAGTAGATTGATGTAGAGACCGGTAGGGACCAGCAGGTTGATGTAGAGACCAGTAGGGGCCAGCAGGTTTATGTAGAGACCGGTAGGGGCCAGCAGGTTGATATAAGGACCGGTAGGGGCCAGCAGGTTGATATAAGGACCGGTAGGGGCCAGCAGGTTGATGTAGGGACCAGTAGGTTGATGTAGAGACCGGTAGGGGCCAGCAGGTTGATGTGGAGACCGGTAGGGGCCAGTAGGTTGATGTAGGGGCCAGTAGATTGATGTAGGGACTGGTAGGGGCCAGCAGGTTGATGTAGAGACCGGTCGGGCCAACAGGTTGATGTATAGACCGGTAGGGGCCAGTAGGTTGATGTAGGGGCCGGTAAGTTGATGTAGGGGCCAGTAGATTGAAGTAGGGACTGGTAGGGGCCAGCAGGTTGATGTAGAGACCGGTAGGGGCCAGCAGGTTGATGTATAGACCGGTAAGGGCCAGTATGTTCATGTAGAGACTGGTAGGGGCCAGCAGGTTTATGTAGGGACTGGTAGGGGCCAGCAGGTTGATGTAGAGACCGTTAGGGGCCAGTAGGTTGATGTAGGGGCCAGTAGGTGATGTAGAGAACGGTAGGGACCAGTAGGTTGATGTAGGGGCCAGTGGGTTGATGTAGGGGCCAGCAGGTTGATGTAGAGACCGGTAGGGGCCAGCAGGTTGATGTAGAGACCATTAGGTTGATGTAGAGACCGGTAGGGGCCAGCAGGTTGATGTAGGTACCGGTAGGGGCCAGCAAGTTGATGTAGAGACTGGTAGGGGCCAGTAGGTTGATGTAGGGGCCAGTAGGTTGATGTAGGGGCCAGTAGGTTGATGTAGAGACCGGTAGAGGCCAGCAGGTTGATGTTGGGGCCAGTAGGTTGATGTAGGGGCCGTTAGGGGCCAGCAGGTTGATGTAGGGGCCAGCAGGTTGATGTAGAGACCGGTAGGGGCCAGTATTTGTAGGGGCCGGTAGGGGCCAGTTTCGGGGCTGGGCGGTGTAGTGCCAGGTGATAGCTACAAGTACTCTAGGTCCAGAGCATGGTGGAGGGCCATGAGGTCAGAGTGGCTGGAGATTCTCCAGAACGGCATGTTGTGCTGCGGAGGGGAAACAGGACTGTTACAAGAGGTATCTCAAACATTTTAGCTGTTCAGGAAATCGTAAAAAACGTCCATATTTTACTATTAAGGAACATTCAATCACAAGAAGCATATTTGAATAAATGTTCTTGGTGCGAGAGACATGACATGTTACAGAAAAGCAGGGGAGGGGAAAGGAACAAGACTTTAACAATAGTTGACCAAGATCCACTCTCCTGGCAATAACACCGCCGTGATGGTACAATATATATAGTTGGTACTACTAGTACTATAACTAATGATGGTACTACTAGTACTATAACTAACGATGGTACTATATCTAATGATGGTACTATATCTAATGATGGTACTATATCTAATGATGGTACTATATCTAATGATGGTACTATAACTAATGATGGTACTATATCTAATGATGGTACTATATCTAATGATGGTACTACTGGTACTATATCTAATGATGGTACTACTGGTACTATAACTAATGATGGTGCTACTGGTACTATAACTAATGATGGTACTACTGGTACTACAACTAATGATGGTGCTACTGGTACTATAACTAATGATGGTACTATATCTAATGATGGTACTACTGGTACTATATCTAATGATGGTAATATAACTAATGATGGTACTACTGGTACTATATCTAATGATGGTACTACTGGTACTATATCTAATGATGGTACTATATCTAATGATGGTACTATATCTAATGATGGTACTACTGGTACTATATCTAATGATGGTACTACTGGTACTATAACTAATGTTGGTACTATATCTAATGATGGTAATATAACTAATGATGGTACTACTGGTACTATATCTAATGATGGTACTACTGGTACTATATCTAATGATGGTACTACTGGTACTACAACTAATGATGGTGCTACTGGTACTATAACTAATGTTGGTACTATAACTAATGATGGTACTATATCTAATTATGGTACTACTGGTACTATATCTAATGATGGTACTATATCTAATGATGGTACTATATCTAATGATGGTACTACTGGTACTATATCTAATGATGGTACTATATCTAATGATGGTACTACTGGTACTATATCTAATGATGGTACTATATCTAATGATGGTACTACTGGTACTATATCTAATGATGGTACTACTGGTACTACAACTAATGATGGTGCTACTGGTACCATAACTAATGATGGTACTATATCTAATGATGGTACTACTGGTACTACAACTAATGATGGTGCTACTGGTACTATAACTAATGATGGTACTATATCTAATGATGGTACTACTGGTACTATATCTAATGATGGTACTATATCTAATAATGGTACTACTGGTACTATATCTAATGTTGGTACTATATCTAATGATGGTACTATATCTAATGATGGTACTATATCTAATGATGGTACTATAACTAATGATGGTACTATATCTAATGATGGTACTATATCTAATGATGGTACTATAACTAATGATGGTACTACTGGTACTATATCTAATGTTGGTACTATATCTAATGATGGTACTATATCTAATGATGGTACTACTGGTACTATAACTAATGTTGGTACTATATCTAATGATGGTACTATATCTAATTATGGTACTACTGGTACTATATCTAATGATGGTACTATATCTAATGATGGTACTACTGGTACTATATCTAATGATGGTACTATATCTAATGATGGTACTACTGGTACTATATCTAATGATGGTACTATATCTAATGATGGTACTACTGGTACTATATCTAATGATGGTACTATATCTAATGATGGTACTACTGGTACTATATCTAATGATGGTACTACTGGTACTACAACTAATGATGGTGCTACTGGTACCATAACTAATGATGGTACTATATCTAATGATGGTACTACTGGTACTACAACTAATGATGGTGCTACTGGTACTATAACTAATGATGGTACTATATCTAATGATGGTACTACTGGTACTATATCTAATGATGGTACTATATCTAATAATGGTACTACTGGTACTATATCTAATGTTGGTACTATATCTAATGATGGTACTATATCTAATGATGGTACTATATCTAATGATGGTACTATAACTAATGATGGTACTATATCTAATGATGGTACTATATCTAATGATGGTACTATAACTAATGATGGTACTACTGGTACTATATCTAATGTTGGTACTATATCTAATGATGGTACTATATCTAATGATGGTACTACTGGTACTATATCTAATGATGGTACTATATTCCTCTGATGGTACTACTGGTACTATATCTAATGATGGTACTATATCTAATGATGGTACTATATCTAATGATGGTACTACTGGTACTATATCTAATGATGGTACTATATCTAATGATGGTACTATATCTAATGATGGTACTATATTTAATGATGGTACTATATCTAATGATGGTACTACTGGTACTATATCTAATGATGGTACTATATCTAATGATGGTACTATAACTAATGATGGTACTATATCTAATGATGGTACTATATCTAATGATGGTACTATAACTAATGATGGTACTACTGGTACTATATCTAATGTTGGTACTATATCTAATGATGGTACTATATCTAATGATGGTACTACTGGTACTATATCTAATGATGGTACTATATTCCTCTGATGGTACTACTGGTACTATATCTAATGATGGTACTATATCTAATGATGGTACTATATCTAATGATGGTACTATATCTAATGATGGTACTATATCTAATGATGGTACTACTGGTACTATATCTAATGATGGTACTATATCTAATGATGGTACTATATCTAATGATGGTACTATATCTAATGATGGTACTACTGGTACTATATCTAATGATGGTACTACTGGCACTATATCTAATGATGGTACTACTGGTACTATATCTAATGATGGTACTATATCTAATGATGGTACTACTGGTACTATATCTAATGTTGGTACTATATCAAATGATGGTACTATATCTAATGATGGTACTATATCTAATGATGGTACTATAACTAATGATGGTACTATATCTAATGATGGTACTATATCTAATGATGGTACTATAACTAATGATGGTACTACTGGTACTATATCTAATGTTGGTACTATATCTAATGATGGTACTATATCTAATGATGGTACTACTGGTACTATATCTAATGATGGTACTACTGGTACTATATCTAATGATGGTACTATATCTAATGATGGTACTATATCTAATGATGGTACTATATCTAATGATGGTACTATAATTAATGATGGTACTCTATCTAATGATGGTACTACTGGTACTATAACTAATGATGGTACTATATCTAATGATGGTACTCTATCTAATGATGGTACTCTATCTAATGATGGTACTACTGGTACTATAACTAATGATGGTACTATATCTAATGATGGTACTATATCTAATGATGGTACTACTGGTACTCTATCTAATGATGGTACTACTGGTACTATATCTAATGATGGTACTACTGGTACTATATCTAATGATGGTACTATATCTAATGATGGTACTATATCTAATGATGGTACTACTGGTACTATATCTAATGATGGTACTATATCTAATGATGGTACTATATCTAATGATGGTACTATAACTAATGATGGTACTATAACTAATGATGGTACTATATCTAATGATGGTACTACTGGTACTATATCTAATGATAGTACTACTGGCACTATATCTAATGATGGTACTATATCTAATGATGGCACTATATCTAATGATGGTACTATATCTAATGATGGTACTATATCTAATGATGGTACTATATCTAATGATGGTACTACTGGTACTATATCTAATGATGGTACTACTGGCACTATATCTAATGATGGTACTATATCTAATGATGGCACTATATCTAATGATGGTACTATATCTAATGATGGTACTATATCTAATGATGGTACTATATCTAATGATGGTACTACTGGTACTATATCTAATGATGGTACTATATCTAATGATGGTACTATATCTAATGATGGTACTATAACTAATGATGGTACTATATCTAATGATGGTACTATAACTAATGATGGTATTATAACTAATGATGGTACTATATCTAATGATGGTACTATATCTAATGATTGTACTATAACTAATGATGGTACTATATCTAATGATGGTACTATATCTAATGATGGTACTATATCTAATGATGGTACTATAACTAATGATGGTACTATATCTAATGATGGTACTATAACTAATGGTGGTACTATAACTAATGATGGTACTATATCTAATGATGGTACTATATCTAATGATGGTACTATATCTAATGATGGTACTATATCTAATGATGGTACTACTGGTACTATATCTAATGATGGTACTACTGGTACTATATCTAATGATGGTACTATATCTAATGATGGCACTATATCTAATGATGGTACTATATCTAATGATGGTACTATATCTAATGATGGTACTATAACTAATGATGGTACTATATCTAATGATGGTACTATAACTAATGATGGTACTATATCTAATGATGGTACTATAACTAATGATGGTACTATATCTAATGATGGTACTATATCTAATGATGGTACTATATCTAATGATGGTACTATATCTAATGATGGTACTATAACTAATGATGGTACTATATCTAATGATGGTACTACTGGTACTATATCTAATGATGGTACTATATCTAATGATGGTACTATAACTAATGATGGTACTCTGCTTCACACTAACAAAACAGAATTAAATGGCAGTTAATGTTCTTTGAACTAAATAAAATATAAATAAAAACACCTAATGCTGAATTTGACTGCTATACAGCCCAGCTAATCAGACTGCTCTATATAGATGCTATACAGCCCAGCTAATCAGACTGTTCTATATAGATGCTATACAGCCCAGCTAATCAGACTGCTCTATATAGATGCTATACAGCCCAGCTAATCAGACTGCTCTATATAGATGCTATACAGCCCAGCTAATCAGACTGCTCTATATAGATGCTATACAGCCCAGCTAATCAGACTGCTCTATATAGATGCTATACAGCCCAGCTAATCAGACTGCTCTATATAGATGCTATACAGCCCAGCTAATCAGACTGCTCTATATAGATGCTATACAGCCCAGCTAATCAGACTGCTCTATATAGATGCTATACAGCCCAGCTAATCAGACTGCTCTATATAGATGCTATACAGCCCAGCTAATCAGACTGCTCTATATAGATGCTATACAGCCCAGCTAAGCAGACTGCTCTATATAGAGAGACCCAGCTATAGAGACTGCTCTATATAGAGAGACAGCCGAGCTAATCAGACATTGTTCCCATGCAAGAAGCAGAGAGGGAGAAACATGAGTCGGAGAGAATGAAAGGGTCTTGTCAGGTAGAGTCCTGGACCTCCCTCCCTCCCCCCTGTGGTCCATTACCTCTGTCTTATCAAAGCTTTCTCTCAAAGTTCTCTCTCTCCCAGGCGTATGTTCCACTTAGAAGCCCCCTCCCTCTCCCCCTCCCTCCCCCTCTCAGAGTTCCCTCCCTCCCTCTCTCTCCCCCTCTCAGAGTTCCCTCCCTCCCTCCCTCTCTCTCCCCCTCTCAGAGTTCCCTCCCTCCCTCAGAGTTCCATCCCTCCCTCCCCCTCTCAGAGTTCTCTCCCTCCCTCCCTCCCCCTCTCAGAGTTCTCTCCCTCCCTCCCCCTCTCAGAGTTCCCTCCCTCCCCCTCTCAGAGTTCTCTCTCTCCCTCCCCCTCTCAGAGTTCCCTCCCTCCCTCTAAGAGTTCTCCCTCCCTCCCCCTCCCTCCCTCCCTCCCCCTCTCAGAGTCCCTCTCTCTCTCCCTCCCCCCCTCTCAGAGTTCCCTCCCTCCCTCCCTCTAAGAGTTCTCTCCCTCCCTCCCCCTCTCAGAGTTCCCTCCCTCAGAGTTCCCCCCTCTCAGAGTTCTCTCTCTCCCTCCCCCTCTCAGAGTTCCCTCCCTCCCTCTAAGAGTTCTCTCCCTCCCTCCCCCTCTCAGAGTTCCCTCCCTCCCCCTCTCAGAGTTCTCTCTCTCCCTCCCCCTCTCAGAGTTCCCTCCCTCCCTCTAAGAGTTCTCTCCCTCCCTCCCCCTCTCAGAGTTCTCTCTCTCCCTCCCCCTCTCAGTTCCCTCCCTCCCTCCCCCTCTCAGAGTTCTCTCTCTCCCAGGCGTATGTTCCACTTAGAAGGCTTCCAGTGACCCTTAAAAAGCTCTTTGCTTTTTTGTTTTGTAAATTGTCTTTGCTTTTAAGTTTAAAGGCTGGAGATGGTATCTTCCTCTCTGTCTCTCTCAATTTTCAATTCAATTGAAGGGCTTTATTGGCATGGGAAACATACAGTATGTTAACATTGCCAAATCAAATGACGTAGATAGATAATAAATAAACAAAAGTCAAACGAACAATAAAAATGTACAGTAATGTACATTACACCCACAAAAGTTCCAAAAGAATAAAGAAATTTCAAATGTCATATGATGTGCAAATAGTTAAAGTACAAAGTGGAAGTAAATATACATAAATATGGGTTGCATTTACATTTAAAATTGTGTGTGTTCTTCACTGGTTGCCCTTTTCTCATGGCAACAGATCACAAGTCTTGCTGCTGTGATGGAACACTGTGGAATTTCACCCAGTAGATATGGGACTTAATCAAAATTGGGATTTGTTTTAAATTTTTTTGTGGATCTGTGTAATCTGAGGGAAATATGTCTCTCTAATATGGTCATACATTGGGCAGGAGGTTAGGAAGTGCAGCTCAGTTTCCACCTCATTTTGATGGCAGTGTGCACATAGCCTGTCTTCTCCTGAGAGCCTGGTCTGCCTATGGCCTTTCTCAATAGAAAGGCTATGCTCACTGAGTCTGTACATAGTTAAAGCTTTCCTTAAGTTTGGGTCAGATACAGTGGTCAGTGTGTACTCTCTGCCAAATAGCGTTCTAGTTTGCTCAGTTATTTTGTTAATTCTTTCCAACGTATAAAATAATTATCTTTTTGTTTTCTCATGATTTGGTTGGGTCTAATTGTGCTGCTGTCCTGGGGCTCTGTGGGGTGTGTTTGTGAACAGAGCCCCAGGACCAGCTTGCTTAGGGGACTCTTCTCTAGGTTAATCCCTCTGTAGGTGATGGCTTTGTTATGGAAGGTTTGGGAATCACTTCCATTCAGGTGGTTGTAGAATTGAACGTCTCTTTCTCTGATTTTGATAATTAGTGGGCATCGGCCTAATTCTGCTCTGCATGCGTTATTTGGTGTTTTACGTTGTACACAGAGGACATTTTTGCAGAATTCTGCATGCAGAGTCTTAATATGGAGTTTGTCCCATTTTGTGAATTCTTGCTTGGTAAGCGGATCCCAGACCTCACAACCATAAAGGGCAATGGGTTCTATAACTGATTCAAGTATTTTTAGCCAGATCCTAATTGGTATGTTGAATTTTATGTTCCTTTGATGGCATAGAAGGCCCTTCTTTACCTTGCAGTAGTTTATGTGTCGGGGGGCAAGGATCAGTCTGTTAAATCTGCAGTCTTTCTCCTATCTTGTCCAGTGTCCTGGGTGAATTTAAGTTTGCTCTCTCTAATTCGCTCTCTCTCTTTCTTTCTCTCTCTCTTTCTCTCGGAGGATCTAAGCCCTAGGACCATGCCTCGGGACTACCTGGCCTGAGGACTGCTGGCTGTCTCCAGTCCACCTGGTCGTGCTGCTGCTCCAGTTTCAACTGTTCTGCCTGCGGCTATGGAACCCTGACCTGTTCACCGGACGTGCTACCTGTCCCAGACCTGCTGTTTTCAACTCTCTAGAGACAGCAGGAGCGGTAGAGATACTCTGAATGATCGGCTATGAAAAGCCAAATGACATTTACTCCTGAGGTGCTGACCTGTTGCACCCTCTATAACCACTCTGATTACTTTATCTGACCTTGCTGGTCATCTATTAACATTTGAACATTTTGACCATGTTCTGTTATAATCTCCACCTGGCACAGCCAGAAGAGGACTGGCCACCCCTCATAGCCTGGTTCCTCTCTAGGCTTCTTCCTAGGTTTTGGCCTTTCTAGGGAGTTTTTCCTAGCCACCCGACTTCTACACCTGCATTGCTTGCTGTTTGGGGTTTTAGGCTGGGTTTCTGTACAGCACTTTGAGATATCAGCTGATGTATGAAGGGCTATATAAAAAAGATTGATTGATTGATTCTTGCCTTGTCTCTCAGATCGTTAACATATTTGTGGATGTTACCTGTAGTGCTGATGTTCAGGCCGAGGTATGTATAGTTTTCTGTGTGCTCTAGGGCAATGGTGTCTAGATGGAATTTGTATTTGTGGTCCTGGCAACTGGACCTTTTTTGGAAAACCATTATTTTGGTCTTACTGAGATTTACTGTCAGGGCCCAGGTCTGGCAGAATCTGTGCAAAAGATCTAGGTGTTGCTGTAGGCCCTCCTTGGTTGGGGACAGAAGCACCAGATCATCAGCAAACAGTAGACATTTGACTTCAGATTCTAGTAGGGTGAGGCCGGGTGCTGCGGACTGTTCTAGTGGCCCTCACCAATTCATTGATATATATGTTGAAGAGGGTGGGGCTTAAGCTGCATCCGTGTCTCACCCCACGGCCCCATGGAAAGAAATGTGTGTGACTTTTTTTTGCCAATTTTAACCGCACTCTTGTTGTTTGTGTACATGGGTTTGAAGGAAGCACAGTGATGCCGGAACATTGGTGATTTACCCAATAAATGACCTGGAGTTTATATTTGGAGTGTGGGACTCTTTTCATCTTTAGGGCTTATAGTATTATATATATTTTTTACCCCCAACACCACTTTCCATCAATTTGTAGATCCTTATGCCAAATTGAGACAAAAAGCATTTTTTGAAATCAACAAAGCATGAGAATACTTTTGCTTTGTTTTGTTTTGTTTGTTTGTCAATTAGGGTGTGCAGGGTGAGTACGTGGTCTGTCGTATTGTAATTTGGTAAAATGTCCATTTGACATTTGGTCAGTACATTGTTTTCATTGAGGAAATGTACGAGTCTGCTGTTAATGATAATGCAGAGGATTTTCCCAAGGATTCTGTTGACGCATATCCCATGGTGGTTATTGGGGTCAAATTTGTCTCCACTTTTGTGGATTGGGGTGGTTAGTCATTGGTTACAAATATTGGGGAAAATGCCAGACTTATATATTTCTTATATATTTGGTCTATATTTTATAATTTCATCGACACCACAAGAGAGAGAGAGAGAGGTAGAGGTAGAGAGAGCGAGAGAGAAGGAGAGAGAGAGAGTGAGAGAGAGGTAGAGAGAGAGACAGACAGAGAGAGAGAGACAGAGAGAGGGAGTCTAACAACCTGAGTATTGTGATCTAGCTGCGTTGTGAAGTGCATCAAAAGCTTTTCACCCAGCAGCCTTTCTTGTTCTCTCTAACAGGGTTGTCATTGCAGTAAATATCCTAATCTCATCAACAAAGATTTAAGCTGTGTGAATGCACATTCTATTTCTGCTCTGCTGTAAACCTGAAAGGATCTGTTACGTTACGCTGCTTAGGGCCATGGGTAAGAATGTTTTTCTCACCTGTACACGCTCTCTATTTCTCTCCTTCTACTTTCTCTCTCCATCTATCTCTTTTCCCCTGCTCTCTCTCTCTCTCGCTCTCTGTTTCTCACTGACCCATTCACGGCCACCCTAAGACCCATTCACAGACACCCTAAGACCCATTCACGGCCACCCTAAGACCCATTCACAGACACCCTAAGACCCATTCACGGCCACCCTAAGACCCGTTCACGGCCACCCTAAGACCCATTCACAGACACCCTAAGACCCATTCACGGCCACCCTAAGACCCATTCACGGACACCCTAAGACCCAATGAAGGATTCAAACTCATGGAATTTCAATTCAATTCATGAAATGATGAGTTAAAATGTGGTTGACCCTAATACCGATGTATCTCCATCTACTATATATATTTTATATATATATATATATATATATATTTTTTTTTTTATACATTTTTATATTTTTATTAATTATATTTAATTATATTTAACTCTTTCTATTTCTACACATTCCCTCTCTTACCTTTTTTGAGCCTTGCTCCTCTTCCACTCCGTCACCCACGACAACGTAAACAACTTTCCTCCCGAATCTCTGAATTACCCTCTCAAAACAGCTCTCCTTCCCTGCGAACAGATAGACAGGGTAGAGAGACAGACAGACAGGTTAGAGAGACAGACAGACAGACAGATAGACAGGTTAGAGAGATAGACAGACAGGTTAGAGAGACAGACAGACAGGTTAGACAGACAGACAGACAGACAGACAGACAGACAGACAGACAGACAGACAGACAGACAGACAGACAGACAGACAGACAGACAGACAGACAGACAGACAGACAGACAGACAGACAGACAGACAGACAGACAGACAGACAGACAGACAGACAGACAGACAGACAGACAGACAGAATGATGAGTTACACACTACCCTATAGGGCCCTATACACACTACTCTATAGGGCGCTATACACACTACCCTATAGGGCCCTATACACACTACCCTATAGGGCCCTATACACACTACCCTATAGGGCCCTATACACCCTACCCTATAGGGCCCTATACACCCTACCCTATAGGGCGCTATACACACTACCCTATAGGGCCCTATACACCCTACCCTATAGGGCCCTATACACCCTACCCTATAGGGCCCTATACACACTACCCTATAGGGCGCTATACACCCTACCCTATAGGGCCCTATACACCCTACCCTATAGGGCCCTATACACACTACCATATAGGGCCCTATACACACTACCCTATAGGGCCCTATACACACTACCCTATAGGGCCCTATACACACTACCCTATAGGGCCCTATACACCCTACCCTATAGGGCCCTATACACACTACCCTATAGGGCCCTATACACACTACCCTATAGGGCCCTATACACACTACCCTATAGGGCCCTATACACACTACCCTATAGGGCCCTATACACCCTACCCTATAGGGCCCTATATACCCTACCCTATAGGGCCCTATACACCCTACCCTATAGGGCCCTATACACCCTACCCTATAGGGCCCTATACACACTACCCTATAGGGCCCTATACACACTACCCTATAGGGCCCTATACACACTGTGTTTGAGCGTAAACTGCCTTCAGGCTCCCTTTTAAAACATGATCCTTCACCATAGTATGACTCAGTGTAAACAGTAGAGTCCCAGCCAGGACATTTGATACGATCAGCTCAGCAGATAAAGACAACGTGAGACGCATTAAAGTGTTTCGTTCTCCTCCCCAGAAACTAAATCAGCATCACATGCTTCAGTGTGTGGAAACAGCTTCACGTTACGGTCATCTCTGCATACTCTACTCTACAGACACAACCGTTTGCTGGCTGACTGACTGACTGACTGACTGGCTGACTGACTGACTGACTGACTGGCTGACTGGCTGACTGGCTGACTGACTGACTGACTGACTGACTGGCTGACTGGCTGACTGGTTGGTTGACTGGCTGACTGGCTGACTGGTTGGTTGACTGGCTAGCTCACTGACTGACTGACTGGCTGACTGGTTGGCTGACTGGATGACTGGCTGCCTGACTGACTGGCTGCCTGACTGACTGACTGGTTGGTTGACTGGCTGACTGGCTGACTTGTTGGTTGACTGGCTGACTGGCTGACTGGCTGACTGGTTGGTTGACTGGCTGACTGGCTGACTGGCTGAATGGTTGGTTGACTGGCTGACTGGCTGACTGGCTGACTGGTTGGTTGACTGGCTGACTGGCTGACTGGTTGGTTGGCTGACTGACTGACTGACTGACTGACTGTCTGACTGGCTGACTGACTGACTGACTGACTGACTGACTGACTGACTGGCTGACTGACTGACTGACTGGCTGACTGGCTGACTGGTTGGTTGACTGGCTGACTTACTGACTGGCTGACTGGCTGACTGGTTGGTTAACTGGCTGACTGGTTGGTTGACTGGCTGACTGGCTGACTGGTTGGTTGGCTGACTGACTGACTGACTGACTGGCTGGCTGGCTGGTTGGTTGACTGGCTGACTGGCTGGCTGACTGACTGACTGATTGGCTGACTGGCTGGCTGACTGGCTGACTGGCTGGCTGGCTGACTGGTTGGTTGGCTGACTGACTGACTGGCTGGCTGACTGACTGGTTGACTGGTTGGTTGGCTGACAGACTGGCTGACTGGTTGGTTGGCTGACTGGTTAGTTGGCTGACTGGTTGGTTGGCTGACTGGTTAGCTGACTGACTGGTTGGCTGACTGGTTGGTTGGCTGGCTGGTTGGCTGACTGGTTGGTTGGCTGGTTAGCTGAGGGAGGTAGGAGGCAGGAAGGAGGGAGGAAGGAGGGAGGAAGGAGGCAGGAAGGAGGGAGGAAGGAGGCAGGAAGGAGGGAGGAAAAGGAGGGAGGAAGGAGGCAGGAAAAGGACGGAGGAAGGAGGGTGGAAGGAGGCAGGAAGGAGGGAGGAAGGAGGCAGGAAGGAGGGAGGAAAAGGAGGGAGGAAGGAGGCAGGAAAAGGACGGAGGAAGGAGGGAGGAAGGAGGGAGGAAAAGGTGGGAGGAAGGAGGGAGGAAAAGGAGGGAGGAAAAGGAGGGAGGAAGGAGGGAGGAAAAGGTGGGAGGATGGAGGGAGGAAAAGGAGGGAGGAAAAGGAGGGAGGAAGGAGGGAGGAAAAGGTGGGAGGATGGAGGCAGGAAGGAGGGAGGATGGAGGGAGGAAAAGGAGGGAGGAAAAGGAGGGAGGAAGGAGGGAGGAAGGAGGGAGGAAAAGGTGGGAGGAAGGAGGGAGGAAAAGGAGGGAGGAAGGAGGCAGGAAAAGGAGGGAGGAAGGAGGGAGGAAGGAGGGAGGAAAAGGAGGGAGGAAGGAGGGAGGAAGGAGGGAGGAAAAGGAGGGAGGAAGGAGGGAGGAAGGAGGGAGGAAAAGGTGGGAGGATGGAGGGAGGAAAAGGAGGGAGGAAAAGGAGGGAGGAAGGAGGAAGGAAAAGGTGGGAGGATGGAGGGAGGAAAAGGAGGGAGGAAGGAGGGAGGAAGGAGGAAGGAAAAGGTGGGAGGAAGGCGGGAGGAAAAGGTGGGAGGATGGAGGGAGGAAAAGGAGGGAGGATGTAGGGAGGAAGGAGCGAGGAAAAGGTGGGAGGATGGAGGGAGGAAAAGGAGGGAGGAAGGAGGGAGGAAGGAGGGGGAAAAGGTGGGAGGAAGGAGGGAGGAAGGAGGGAGGAAAAGGAGGGAGGAAGGAGGGAGGAAGGAGGGAGGAAAAGGAGGGAGGAAGGAGGGAGGAAGGAGGGAGGAGAAGGAGGGAGGATGAAGGGAGGAAAAGGAGGGAGGAAGGAGGGAGGAAAAGGTGGGAGGATGGAGGGATGAAAAGGAGGAAGGAAGGAGGGAGGAAAAGGTGGGAGGATGGAGGGAGGAAAAGGAGGGAGGAAAAGGAGGGAGGAAGGAGGAAGGAGGAAGGAAGGAGGGAGGAAAAGGTGGGAGGATGGAGGGAGGAAAAGGAGGGAGGAAGGAGGGAGGAGGGAGGGAGGAAAAGGTGGGAGGAAGGCGGGAGGAAAAGGTGGGAGGATGGAGGGAGGAAAAGGAGGGAGGAAGGCGGGAGGAAGGAGGGAGGAAAGGTGGGAGGATGGGGGAAAAGGAGGGAGGAAGGAGGGAGGAAGGAGGAGGAAGGAGGGAGGAAAGGTGGGAGGATGGGGAGGAAAAGGAGGGAGGAAGGAGGGAGGAAAAGGTGGGAGGATGGAGGGAGGAAAAGGAGGGAGGAAAAGGAGGGAGGAAGGAGGGAGGAAGGAGGGAGGAAAAGGTGGGAGGATGGAGGGAGGAAAAGGAGGGAGGAAGGAGGGAGGAAGGAGGGAGGAAAAGGTGGGAGGATGGAGGGAGGAAAAGTAGGGAGGAAGGAGGGAGGAAGGAGGGAGAAAAGGAGGGAGGAAGGAGGGAGGAAGGAGGGAGGAAAAGGAGGGAGGAAGGAGGGAGGAAAGGAGGGAGGAAGGAGGGAGGAGGGAGGGAGGAAGGAGGGAGGTAAAGGTGGGAGGATGGAGGGAGGAAAAGGAGGGAGGAAGGAGGGAGGAAGGAGGGAGGAAGGAAGGAGGGAGGAAGGAGGGAGGAAAACGAGGAGGAAAAGGAGGGAGGAAGGAGGGAGGAAGGAGGGAGGAAAAGGAGGGAAGAAGGAGGGAGGAAGGAGGGAGGAAAAGGGGGGAGGAAGGAGGGAGGAAGGAGGGAGGAAAAGGATGGAGGAAGGAGGGAGGAAGGAGGGAGGAAAAGGAGGGAGGAAGGAGGGAGGAAAACGAGGGAGGAAAAGGAGGGAGGAAGGAGGGAGGAAGGAGGGAGGAAAAGGAGGGAGGAAGGAGGGAGGAAAAGGAGGGAGGAAAAGGAGGGAGGAAGGAGGAAGTGCATTGAATGTGGAATGACATAAATGTGATGAAGTGGTTTCACATGCAGGGCCTGAGAGAGAGAAAGAAAGACAGAGAATATGAAGGAGGGAGAGAGAGAGAAAGAGAGAGAGAGAGATGTTGTTTTGAATCTTCTGTATGTGTAACGTTTACTGTTAATTTGCATTGTTTATTTCACTTTTGTATATTATCTACCTCACTTGCTTTGGCAATGTTAACACATTTCCCATGCCAATAAAGACCCTTGAATTGAATTGAGAGAGATAGAGAGGGAGAGAAAGAGAGAGGATAGAGAGATGGAGTGAGAGAGAGAGAGGATGAGAGAGAAAGAGACAGAGAGAGAGAGAGAGAAAGAGAGAGGATAGAGAGTGAGAGAGAGAAAGAGAGAGAGAGAGAGAGAGAGAGAGAGAGAGAGAGAGAGTGAGAGAGAGAGAGAGATGGGGTGAGAGAATAGAGAGAGAAAGATACAGAGAGAGAGAGAGAGAGAGAGAGAGAGAGGAGAGAGACAGAGAATAAGAGAGAGAGAGAGAGAGAGAGAGGGAGAGAGACAGAGAGAGAGAGAGAGAGAGAGAGAGAGAGAGAGAGAGAGAGAGAGATTGGGTGAGAGAAGAGAGAGAGAGAGAGAGAGAGAGAGAGAGAGAGAGAGAGAGAGAGAGAGAGAGAGAGAGAGAGAGAGAGAGAGAGAGAGTGAGAGAGAGAGACAGAGACAGAGACAGAGACAGACAGAGAGAGACAGAGAGAGACAGAGAGAGACAGAGAGAGAGAGAGAGAGAGAGAGAGAGAGAGAGAGAGACAGAGAGACAGAGAGAGAGAGACAGAGAGCGAGAGAGAGAGAGAGACAGAGAGAGAGAGAGAGAGAGAGAGAGAGAGAGAGAGAGACAGAAAGAGAGACAGAGAGAGAGAGAGAGAGACAGAGAGAGAGAGAGAGACAGAGACAGAGACAGAGAGACAGAGACAGAGAGACAGAGAGACAGAGAGATAGATAGAGATAGATAGAGAGAGAGAACGAGGCCCTGTAACAGGAAAATGATTCTGTTTGATTAAAGTTCTTCTCTCAGAGAAAGACATTAACTCTCTCCAGCGTCCGGCCCCCTCTACAGCACAGACCAATCCCCCGGCCTCCTCAACGTCACGGACCAATCACACGCCACGTTTACACATATATTCATTAGGATGAGCATTCTGATGAGTCCTGTAACCCACTACAGGACCAGACAGACAGACAGACAGACAGACAGACAGACAGACAGACAGACAGACAGACAGACAGACAGACAGACAGACAGACAGACAGACAGACAGACAGACAGACAGACAGACAGACAGACAGACAGACAGACAGACGGACGGACGGACGGACGGACGGACGGACGGACATAGACAGTTAGACAGACAACATGTCAATATAAACAGGGTAATAGAGAGACAAACATACAGGTAGACAATGAAAACAGAGAGGATAACTTTTTTACCTATTTTGGTAGCACTATAAATATTGTCAATAGGAAACACTATCCCCAGTCCGTACAGCAGGACTTTAGCCAGGGCAGGTATGAGCTGGGTGGTGGTCACCAGGATATTCACACAGTTTGACCTGCAACACAGAGGAGGACAAGAAGAGAAGGATGAGAGGAGAGAAGAGATTGAGAAGAGGGATGAGAAGAAGTATGAGAAGAGGGACGAGAAGACTTGTGAGAAGAGGGATGAGAAGAGAGATGAGAAGAGAGATGAGACGAGGGATGAGAAGAGAGATGAGAAGAGGGATCAGAAGATGGATGAGAAGAGAGATGAGAAGAGGGATGAGAAGAGGGATGAGAAGAGGGATGAGAAGAGAGATGAGAAGAGGGATGAGAAGAGGGATGAGAGGGATGAGAAGAGAGATGAGAAGAGAGATGAGAGGGATGAGAAGAGGGATGAGAAGAGAGATGAGAAGAGAGATTAGAAGAGGGATGAGAAGAGGGATGAGAAGAGGGATGAGAAGAAGAGGGATGAGAAGAGGGATGAGAAGAGGGATGAGAAGAGGGATGAGAAGAGGGATGAGAAGAGAGATTAGAAGAGGGATGAAAAGAGGGATGAGAAGAGGGATGAGAAGAGGGATGAGAAGAGGGATGAGAAGAGGGATGAGAAGAGAGATGATGAGAGGGATGAGAAGAGAGATGAGAAGAGGGATGAGAAGAGGGATGAGAAGAGAGATGAGAAGAGAGATGAGAGGGATGAGAAGAGGGATGAGAAGAGGGATGAGAAGAGAGATTAGAAGAGGGATGAGAAGAGGGATGAGAAGAGGGATGAGAAGAGGGATGAGAACAGGGAT
>NC_060184.1:80260158-80272658 GCF_021184085.1 Oncorhynchus gorbuscha
TAATTGAAATCTTTCTCTCTCTCCATCTCTCCATCTCTCTCTCTCTCTCCATCTCTCTCTCTCTCTCTCTCTCTCTCTCTCTCTCTCTCTCTCTCTCTCTCTCTCTCTCTCTCTCTCTCTCTCTCTCTCTCTGTCTCTCTCCCTCTCTCTGTCTCTCTCTCTCTCTGTCTCTCTCTATCTCTCCCTCCCTCCCTCCCTCCCTCCCTCCTCCCTCCCTCCCTCCCTCCCTCCTTCCTTCCTTCCTTCCTTCCTTCCTTCCTTCCTTCCTTCCTTCCTTCCTTCCTCCCTCCCTCCCTCCCTCACTCAATCAATCTCTCTCTCTCCATCATCACACCCTGATCCCCTAATCCAACTCCTCATCAGATGATTAATTGATTAACCACGTGATGGGAGCAGACTGGAATGTCGAGGTTGAATTAATTAACCCTTTCAATGAATAACGATATACACTGCTCAAAAAAATAAAGGGAACACTTAAACAACACAATGTAACTCCAAGTCAATCACACTTCTGTGAAATCCAACTGTCCACTTAGGAAGCAACACTGATTGACAATATATTTCACATGCTGTTGTGCAAATGGAATAGACAACAGGTGGACATTTTAGGCAATTAGCAAGACACCCCCAATAAAGGAGTGGTTCTGCAGTTGGTGACCACAGACCACTTCTCAGTTCCTATGCTTCCTGGCTGATGTTTTGGTCACTTGTGAATGCTGGCGGTGCTTTCACTCTAGTGGTAGCATGAGACAGAGTCTACAACCCACACAAGTGGCTCAGGTAGTGCAGCTCATCCAGGATGGCACATCAATGCGAGCTGTGGCAAGAAGGTTTGCTGTGTCTATCAGTGTAGTGTCCAGAGCATGGAGGGTGCTACCAGGAGACAGACCAGTACATCGGGAGACGTTGAGGAGGCCGTAGAAGGGCAACAACCCAGCAGCAGGACCGCTACCTCCGCCTTTGCGCAAGGAGGAGCAGGAGGAGCACTGCCAGAGCCCTGCAAAATGACCTCCAGCAGGCCACAAATGTGCATGTGTCTGCTCAAACGGTCAGAAACAGACTCCATGAGGGTGGTATGAGGGCCCGACGTCCACAGGTGGGGGTTGTGCTTACAGCCCAACACCGTGCAGGACGTTTGGCATTTGCCAGAGAACACCAAGATTGGCAAATTTGCCACTGGCGCCCTGTGCAAGCAGGTTCACACTGAGCACATGTGACAGACGTGACAGAGTCTGGAGACGCCGTGGAGAACGTTCTGCTGCCTACAACATCCTCCAGCATGACCGGTTTGGCGGTGGGTCAGTCATGGTGAGGTGTCGGCATTTCTTTGGGGGGCCGCACAACCCTCCATGTGCTCGCCAGAGGTAGCCTGACTGCCATTAGGTACCGAGATGAGATCCTCAGACCCCTTGTGATACCATATGCTGTTGCAGTTGGCCCTGGGTTCCTCCTAATGCAAGACAATGCTAGACCTCATGTGGCTGGAGTGTGTCAGCAGTTCCTGCAAGAGGAAGGCATTGATGCTATGGACTGGCCCGCCCGTTCCCCAGACCTGAATACAATTGAGCACATCTGGGACATCATGTCTCGCTCCATCCACCAACGCCACGTTGCACCACAGACTGTCCAGGAGTTGGCGGATGCTTTCGTCCAGGTCTGGGAGGAGATCCTTCAGGAGACCATCTGCCACCTCATCAGGAGCATGCCCAGGCGTTGTAGGGAGGTCATACAGGCACGTGGACGCCACACAAGCTACTGAGCCTCATTTTGACTTGTTTTTAGGACATTACATCAAAGTTGTATCAGCCTGTAGTGTGGATTTCCGCTTTAATTTTGAGTGTGGCTCCAAATCCAGACCTCCATGGGTTAATAAATTTGATTTCCATTGATCATTTTTGTGTGATTTTGTTGTCAGCACATTCAATTATGTAAAGAAAAAAGTCATTCAGATCTAGGATGTGTTATTTTAGTGTTCCCTTTATTTTTTGAGCAGTGAATATTAATTCAATGCAAGCCTTATTTTATCAGAAGGTTGTCTCAAGTCACATTCTAGAAGAGAGGAGGGGAGAGAATAGATAGGGGAGAGAAGAGGAGGGGAGAGAATAGAGAGGGGTGAGAAGAGGAGGGGAGAGAATAGAGAGGGGTGAGAAGAGGAGGGGAGAGAATAGATAGGGGTGAGAATAGAGAGGGGAGAGAAGAGGGAGGGGTGAGAAGAGGAGGGGAGAGAATAGAGAGGGGTGAGATGAGGAGGGGAGAGACAAAGAGGAGAAAGAAGAGGGGAGAGAATAGAGAGGGGAGAGAATAGAGAGGGGTGAGAAGAGGAGGGGAGAGAATAGATAGGGGAGAGAAGAGGAGGGGAGAGAATAGAAGGGGTGAGAAGAGGAGGGGAGAGAATAGAGAGGGGAGAGAATAGAGAGGGGAGAGAAGAGGAGGGGAGAGAATAGAGAGGGGTGAGAAGAGGAGGGGAGAGAATAGATAGGGGAGAGAATAGAGAGGGGTGAGAATAGAGAGGGGAGAGAAGAGGGAGGGGTGAGAAGAGGAGGGGAGAGAATAGATAGGGGAGAGAATAGAGAGGGGTGAGAATAGAGAGGGGAGAGAAGAGGGAGGGGTGAGAAGAGGAGGGGAGAGAATAGAGAGGGGAGAGAAGAGGGAGGGGTGAGAAGAGGAGGGGAGAGAATAGAGAGGGGTGAGAATAGAGAGGGGAGAGAAGAGGAGGGGAGAGAAGAGGAGGGAGAGAATAGAGAGGGGAGAGAAGAGGGAGGGGTGAGAAGAGGAGGGGAGAGAATAGAGAGGGGTGAGAATAGAGAGGGAGAGAAGAGGGAGGGGTGAGAAGAGGAGGGAGAGAATAGGAGGGGAGAGAATAGAGAGGAGAGAATAGAGAGGGGAGAGAAGAGGAGGGGTGAGAAGAGGAGGGGAGAGAATAGAGAGGGGAGAGAATAGAGAGGGGTGAGAATAGAGAGGGGAGAGAATAGAGAGGGGAGAGAATAGAGAGGAGAGAGAAGAGAGAGGGGAGAGAAGAGAGAGGGAGAGACAAAGAGGAGAAAGAGAGGGAGAGAAGGGAGGGGGAGAAAGAGGAGGGAAGAGAAGAGGAGGAGGGGAGAGAAGAGGAGAGAGAAAGGCAGGGAGAGATGAGGAGGGGAGAGAATAGAGAGGGAGAGAAGAGAGAGGGGAGAGAAGAGAGGGGGAGAGAGGAGGGAGAGACAAAGAGGAGAAAGAAGAGGGAGAGAAGAGGAGGGGAGAGAAGAGGAGGGAAGAGAAGAGAGAGGGGGAGAGAAGAGGAGGGGAGAGAAGAGAGAGGGGAGAGAATAGAGAGGGGAGAGAAATAGAGAGGAGAGAGAAGAGAGATGGGAGAGAAGAGGAGTGGAGAGAAGAAGAGGGGAGAGAAGAGGAGGGAGAGAAGAGAGAGGGGAGAGAATAGAGAGGGGAGAGAATAGAGAGGAGAGAGAAGAGAGAGGGGAGAGAAGAGGAGTGGAGAGAAGAGGAGGGGAGAGAAGAGAGAGGGGAGAGAATAGAGAGGGGAGAGAATAGAGAGGAGAGAGAAGAGAGAGGGGAGAGAAGAGAGAGGGGAGAGAATAGAGATGGGAGAGAAGAGGAGTGGAGAGAAGAAGAGGGGAGAGAAGAGGAGGGGAGAGAAGAAGAGGGGAGAGAAGAGGAGGGGAGAGACAAGGAGGAGAGAAGAAGAGGGGAGAGGAAGAGGGAGAGAAGAGGAGGGAAGAGAAGAAGAGGAGGGGAGAGAAGAGGAGAGAGAAAGGGAGGGGAGAGAAGAGGAGGGGAGATAAGAAGAGGAGAAAGAAGTTGAGAGGAGAGAAGAGGAGGGGAGAGAAGAAGAGAGAGAAGAGGAGTGGAGAGAAAATGAGGGGAGAGAATAGAGAGGGGGAGAATAGAGAGGGGAGAGAATAGAGAGGGAGATAATAGAGATGGGAGAGAAGAGGAGTGGAGAGAAGAAGAGGAGAGAGAAGAGGAGGGGAGAGAAGAAGCGGAGAGAGAAGAGGATGGGAGAGAATAGGAGGGGAGAGAATAGAGAGGGGAGGGAAGAGGAGGGAGAGAAGAAGAGGGGAGAGAAGAGGATGGGAGAGAAGAGGAGAGAGAAGAGAATGGGAGAGAAGAGGAGGGGAGAGAATAGGAGGGGAGAGAATAGAGAGGGGAGAGAAGAGGAGTGGAGAGAAGAGGAGGAGAGAGAAGAGGAGGGGAGAGAAGAGGAGGGGAGAGAATAGAGAGGGGAGAGAAGAGGAGGGGAGAGAAGAAGAGGAGAGAGAAGAGGAGGGAGAGAAGAGGAGGTTAGAGAAGAAGAGGAGAAAGAAGATGGGAGAGAAGAGGAGGGGAGAGAAGAGGAGGGGAGAGAAGAAGAGGAGAAGGGAGAAAGAGGAGGGAGAGAAGAGAGGGAGAGAAAAGAGGGGAGAGAAAGAGAGTGGAGAGAAAAGGAGGTGAGAGAAGAGGAGGGGAGAGACAAGGAGGAGAAAGAAGAGGGGAGAGGAAGAGGGGGAGAGAAGAGGAGGGAAGAGAAGAAGAGGAGGGGAGAGAAGAGGAGAGAGAAAGGGAGGGGAGAGAAGAGGAGGGAGATAAGAAGAGGAGAAAGAAGTTGAGAGGAGAGAAGAGGAGGGGAGAGAAGAGAGAGAGAGAAGAGGAGTGGAGAGAAAATGAGGGGGGAGAATAGAGAGGGGAGAGAATAGAGAGGGGAGATAATAGAGATGGGAGAGAAGAGGAGTGGAGAGAAGAAGAGGAGAGAGAAGAGGAGGGGAGAGAAGAAGCGGAGAGAGAAGAGGATGGGAGAGAATAGGAGGGGAGAGAATAGAGAGGGGAGAGAAGAGGAGTGGGAGAGAAGAGGGGAGAGAATAGGGGGAGAGAATAGAGAGGGGAGAGAAGAGGAGTGGAGAGAAGAAGAGGAGAGAGAAGAGGAGGGGAGAGAAGAAGCGGAGAGAGAAGAGGATGGGAGAGAAGAGGAGAGAGAAGAGAATGGGAGAGAATAGGAGGGGAGAGAATAGAGAGGGGAGAGAAGAAGAGGGGAGAGAAGAGGAGGGGAGAGAAGAGGAGAGAGAAGAGAATGGGAGAGAATAGGAGGGGAGAGAATAGAGAGGGGAGAGAAGAGAAGTGGAGAGAAGAGGAGGGGAGAGAATAGGAGGGGAGAGAATAGAGAGGGGAGAGAAGAGGAGTGGAGAGAAGAAGAGGAGAGAGAAGAGGAGGGGAGAGAAGAAGCGGAGAGAGAAGAGGGGAGAGAAGAGGAGGGAATAGAAGAAGAGGGGAGAGAAGAGGAGGGGAGAGAGTAGAGAGGGGAGAGAATAGAGAGGGGAGAGAATAGAGAGGGGAGAGAAGAGGAGGCGAGAGAAGAGGAGGGGAGAGAATAGAGAGGGGAGAGAAGAGGAGGGGAGAGAAGAAGAGGAGAGAGAAGAGGAGGGGAGAGAAGAGGAGGTTAGAGAAGAAGAGGAGAAAGAAGATGGGAGAGAAGAGGAGGGGAGAGAAGAGGAGGGAAGAGAAGAAGAGGAGGGGAGAAAAGAGGAGGGGAGAGAAGAGGAGGGGAGAGAAGAAGAGAGAGAAGAGGAGTGGAGAGAAAAGGAGGTGAGAGTAAATGAGGGGATAGAAGAAGAGGGGAGAGATGAGGATGGGAGAGAAGAGGAGAGAGAAGAGGAGGGAGAGAAGAAGAGGAGAGAGAAGAGGAGGGGAGAGAAGAGGAGGGTAGAGAAAAAGAGGAGAAAGAAGAGGGGAGAGAAGAGGAGGGAATAGAAGAAGAGGGGAGAGAAGAGGAGGGGAGAGAGTAGAGAGGGGAGAGAATAGAGAGGGGAGAGAATAGAGAGGGGAGAGAATAGGAGGGGAGAGAATAGGAGGGGAGAGAATAGAGAGGGGAGAGAAGAGGAGTGGAGAGAATAGGAGGGGAGAGAATAGAGAGGGGAGAGAAGAGGAGTGGAGAGAAGAAGAGGGGAGAGAAGAGGAGAGAGAAGAGGAGGTGAGAGAAGAGGAGGTGAGAGAATAGGAGGGGAGAGAATAGAGAGGGGAGAGAAGAGGAGGGGAGAGAATAGAGAGGGGAGAGAAGAGGAGTGGAGAGAAGAAGAGGGGAGAGAAGAGGAGAGAGAAGAGGAGGTGAGAGAAGAGGAGGTGAGAGAAGAGGAGGGAGACGAGTGGAGAGAAGAAGAGAAATGTAGGGAGAATAAAGACATCCACAGTGTTAATGTCTGTTGGCACATTGGTGTCTGTCCGTGTGTGTGTGTGTGTGTGTGTGTGTGTGTGTGTGTGTGTGTGTGTGTGTGTGTGTGTGTGTGTGTGTGTGTGTGTGTGTGTGTGTGTGTGTGTGTGTGTGTGTGTGTGTGTGTGTGTGTGTGTGTGTGTGTGTGTGTGTGTGTGTGTGTGTGTGTGTGCTCTGACTCGTCTTGGAGAGGGATTCTGCAGCTCTCTCTGATTCAGCCGACCCTCAGTAACACAATCCAGACGTTCTGCTAAATGCAACCTACTAGAAAAATTGAACCTGATGCTAACCGCCAATGAAATTATGACCTCTGATTACTACTGCGCCACACACCAGCACAGCCCCGGGGCTAGGGTCAGAGCACTGCACAGCCGAGAACTCTCTCTCTCTCTCCTGCTCTCTCGCCTAGTCAAACACACACGTTCTAACGGTCTCTCTCTCTCCCTTTCTTTCTAACTCTCTCTCTTTCTCTCTTTCGAACTCTCTCTCTCTCTCAAAAATCTGTTATTAGTTTTCCATTTATAGGAGTGTTCCACTTCCCCGTTCCTCTCCTCCCTCTCCTCTCTCCTCCACTTCAGAGAGGGCTAAATGTGAAGGAGTCCTGGTTCTATGGGCCAGAGCAAGGCAGGCTCACTGCTCACTGCCCTACATATATACTTTTATGACGCATGTGTAATTATGCTTTATAATGTCCTTCATAACGTCTTTGAAATGCAGTTATAATGTGTTATCATACAGACTATAAGAAAGTGTTACCACTGGACAAAAGCAAAAGTAACGCAAAAAAGAACAAAGTAAAAAGTCATCAAGAGAACTCAAAATTAACACACCACCAGGAATAACACACCACGAGGAATAACAGACCACGAGGAATAACACACCACGAGGAATAACACACAACGAGGAATAACAGACCACGAGGAATAACACACCACGAGGAATAACAGACCACGAGGAATAACACACCACGAGGAATAACACACCACGAGGAATAACCCACCACGAGGAATAACAAACCACGAGGAATAACACACCACGAGGAATAACCCACCACCAGAAATAACACACCACGAGGAATAACACACCACGAGGAATAACACACAACGAGGAATAACACACCACGAGGAATAACAGACCATGAGGAATAACACACCACGAGGAATAACACACCACGAGGAATAACACACCACGAGGAATAACACACCACCAGAAATAACACACCACGAGGAATAACAGACCACGAGGAATAACAGACCACGAGGAATAACACACCACGAGGAATAACACACCACAAGGAATAACCCACCACGAGGAATAACCCACCACGAGGAATAACACACCACGAGGAATAACCCACCACGAGGAATAACACACCACGAGGAATAACACACCACGAGGAATAAAACACCACGAGGAATAACACACCACGAGGAATAACACACCCCGAGGAATAACACACCATGAGGAATAACACACCACGAGGAATAACACACCACGAGGAATAACAGACCACGAGGAATAACACACAACGAGGAATAACACACCACGAGGAATAACACACCACGAGGAATAACAGACCAACAGGAATAACACACCATGAGGAATAACACACAACGAGGAATAACACACAACGAGGAATTACACACCACGAGGAATAACAGACCACGAGGAATAACAGACCACGAGGAATAACAGACCATGAGGAATAACACACCACAAGGAATAAACAGACCATGAGGAATAACCACACCACAAGGATAAACACACCACAAGGAATAACCCACCACGAGAAATAACACACCACGGAGAATAACACACCACGAGGAATAACAGACCATGAGGAATAACCACACCGCAAGGAATAACACACCACGAGGAATAACACACCACGAGGAATACCACACCACGAGGAATAACAGACCAAGAGGAATAACCACATCACGAGGAATAACACACCACGAGGAATACCACACCACGAGGAATAACAGACCATGAGGAATAACCACACCACAAGGAATAACACACCACGAGGAATAACACACCACGAGGAATAACACACAATGAGGAAAAACAGACCACAAGGAATAACACACCACGAGGAATAACACACTACGGGGAATAACACACCATGAGGAAAAACAGACCACGAGGAATAACACACCACGAGGAATAACACACCACAAGGAATTACACACAGCGAGGAATAACACACCACGAGGTATAACACACCACGAGGAATAACACACCATGAGGAATTACGCACAGCGAGGAATTACACTCCAGGAAGAATAACACACCACGAGGATTAACACACCACAAGGAATTACACACAGCGAGGAATAACACACCATGAGGTATAACACACTACGAGGAATAACACACCACGAGGAATTACACACAATGAGGAATAACACACCACGAGGAATAACACACCACGAGGAATAACATACCACGAGGAATAACACACCACGAGGAATAACACACCATGAGGAATAACATACCACGAGGAATAACACACCACGAGGAATAACAGACCACGAGGAATAACCCACCACGAGGAATAACACACCACGAGGAATAACACACCACGAGGAATAACACACCATGAGGAATAACACACCACGAGGAATAACACACCACAAGGAATAACAGACCACGAGGAATAACACACCACGAGGAATAACACACAAGGAGGAATAACACACCACGAGAAATGACACACCACGAGGAATAACACACCACGAGGAATAACACACCACGAGGAATAACCCACCACGAGGAATAACACACCACGAGGAATAACACACCACAAGGAATAACACACCACGAGGAATAACACACCACGAGGAATAACACACCACGAGGAATAACACACCACGAGGAATAACATACCACAAGGAATAACACACCACGAGGAATAACACACCACGAGGAATAACAGACCATGAGGAATAACCCACCACGAGGAATAACACACCACAAGGAATAACACACCACGAGGAATAACCACATCACGAGGAATAACACACCACGAGGAATACCACACCACGAGGAATAACAGACCATGAGGAATAACCACACCACAAGGAATAACACACCACGAGGAATAACACACCACGAGGAATAACACACAATGAGGAAAAACAGACCACAAGGAATAACACACCACGAGGAATAACACACTACGGGGAATAACACACCACGAGGTTTAACACACCACGAGGAATAACACACCATGAGGAATTACGTACAGCGAGGAATTACACTCCAGGAAGAATAACACACCACGAGGATTAACACACCACAAGGAATTACACACAGCGAGGAATAACACACCATGAGGTATAACACACTCCGAGGAATAACACACCACGAGGAATTACACACAATGAGGAATAACACACCACGAGGAATAACACACCACGAGGAATAACACACCACGAGGAATAACACACCACGAGGAATAACACACCATGAGGAATAACATACCACGAGGAATAACACACCACGAGGAATAACAGACCACGAGGAATAACCCACCACGAGGAATAACACACCACGAGGAATAACACACCACGAGGAATAACACACCATGAGGAATAACACACCACGAGGAATAACACACCACGAGGAATAACAGACCACGAGGAATGACACACCACGAGGAATAACACACAAGGAGGAATAACACACCACGAGAAATGACACACCACGAGGAATAACACACCACGAGGAATAACACACCACAAGGAATAACACACCACGAGGAATAACACACCATGAGGAATAACACACCACGAGGAATAACACACCACAAGGAATAACACACCACAAGGAATAACACACCACGAGGAATAACACACCACGAGGAATAACACACCATGAGGAATAACCCACCACGAGGAATAACACACCACGAGGAATAACACACCACGAGGAATAACACACCACGAGGAATAACACACCACGAGGAATAACACACCACGAGGAATAACAGACCACCAGGAACAACACACCACAAGGAATAACACACCACGAGGAATAACAGACCATGCATCTGATCTGTACCTTAAATCACTTAAATATTCCATTCCTGCTTGGGGATAAGGAGTTTAATGTTGTAACTACGTGGTGAAAGGGTTATGTCCTCACCTATTTGAAGATTCTATTAAACCATTTCTCATGGAAGTTGAAACTAAGGAAGAAGGGAGCTTAAATTCCTTTGGCTTTACAGAACGTAAAAACCTTTCCCGCTTTGTGAAACTTTTCAAATGAACTTTCTGCCGTGTGTTAAGACACCCAAACACAGACAGGACTTCCTTGTTTTAAGTCCCTCTGAACGGGGCCAAATGCTGACGTTATCGCATTCCTGCCTAATGCTAGAGCAGCAGTAAGGGTTGTGGACCGGCAACCTTTTTTATTTTACTGGTTCCCCTCTGAACACATTTTTCATCTCCCTGGATTTGTGGGGAAAGGGAGGAGGAGAGGAGAAAGGGAGGAGGAGAGGAAGACGTGTGGAGAAACTCAAAACAGCTGTTCAGTAACATAATTTAATTCATGACCCCCAACCCCTGCTCTAATGCTGCCATTCAGCCAAACCCTCTCTATTCTCCATCTCTATTCCCGCTCTCTATTCCCCCTCTCTATTCCCCATCTCTATTCCCCATCTCTATTCCCCCTCTCTATTCTCCATCTCCATTCCCCCTCTCTATTCTCCATCTCTATTCCCGCTCTCTATTCTCCATCTCTATTCCCCCTCTCTATTCTACATCTCTATTCCCGCTCTCTATTCCCCCTCTCTATTCCCCATCTCTATTCCCCATCACTATTCCCCCTCTCTATTCCCCCTCTCTATTCCCCATCTCTATTCCCCCTCTCTATTCTCCATCTCTATTCTCCATCTCTATTCCCGCTCTCTATTCCCCCTCTCTATTCCCATCTCTATTCCCCATCTCTATTCTCCATCTCCATTCCCCCTCTCTATTCTCTATCTCTATTCCCCCTCTCTATTCCCCCTCTATTCTCCATCTCTATTCCCCCTCTCTATTCTCCATCTCTATTCCCCCTCTCTATTCTCCATCTCTATTCTCCATCTCTATTCCCCTTCTCTATTATCACTCCCTATTCTCTCTCTCACCCCATCTCCATTCTCAGCCAAGCTCTCTCCCTGAGTCTCACATCCAAAGAGGAAAATACTTTGACCCTTTGACACCTGCTTCCTTATTCTCGCGCTCCACCTCTCCATTCTCCCTCTCCACCTCTCCATTCTCCCTCTCCACCTCTCCATTCTCCCTCTCCACCTCTCCATTCTCCCTCTCCACCTCTCCATTCTCCCTCTCCACCTCTCCATTCTCTCTCTCCACCTCTCCATTCTCCCTCTCCACCTCTCCATTCTCCCTCTCCACCTCTCCATTCTCCCTCTCCACCTCTCCATTCTCCCTCTCCACCTCTCCATTCTCCCTCTCCACCTCTCCATTCTCCCTCTCCACCTCTTCATTCTCTCTCTCCACCTCTCCATTCTCTCTCTCCACCTCTCCATTCTCTCTCTCCACCTCTCCATTCTCTCTCTCCACCTCTCCATTCTCTCTCTCCACCTCTCCATTCTCTCTCTCCACCTCTCCATTCTCCCTTTCCCCTCTCCCAATTACTTGCTGATTAACCACACACACACACAAACACACACAACCACAATATGATAGAGTTCAGGCAGGTCTGTGACAATATGATAGAATTCAGGCAGGTCTGTGACAATATGATAGAGTTCAGGCAGGTCTGTAACAATATGATAGAGTTCAGGCAGGTCTGTGACAAATGGGTGGGTTCTGTAGCTCAGTTGGTAGAGCATGGCGCTTGTAACGCCAGGGTAGTGGGTTCGATCCCCGGGACCACCCATACGTAGAATGGACCATGACCCTTTGGATAAAAGCATCTGCTAAAGAATGTATGCACACATGACTGTAGAGTTCAGGTGGGTTGGATAAAAGCATCTGCTAAATGGCATATATTATTATATTATTATGATAGAGTTCAGGTAGGTCGGGGACAATATGATAGAGTTCAGGTGGGGGGACAATATGATAGAGTTCAGGTGGGTCAGGGACAATATGATAGAGTTCAGGTGGGTCAGGGACAATATGATAGAGTTCAGGTGGGTCGGGGACAATATGATAGAGTTCAGGTGGGTCGGGGACAATATGTGTGGGAACATATGGTGCTGGATCAATGTCATGTGGTGATGTTTCATAGTGTCCTAGAGCCATCTGATCTCTCTATAATTCATGTTTTAACTGGGCCACACTGCGAGTTTCACTGAATAATCTAGTAG
>NC_060184.1:80277658-80290158 GCF_021184085.1 Oncorhynchus gorbuscha
GTAATACGACTTTTTTCTTTTGACACTTCTTTGTGTGTAATGTTTACTGTTCATTTTGATTGTTTATTTCCTTTTGTATATTATCTACCTCACTTGCTTTGGTAATGTTAACACGTTTCCCATGTCAATAAAGCCCTTGAATTGAATTGAGAGTGAGGGCGGGTGAGAGAGAGAGGGAGAGAGGGGGGGTGGCGAGAGAAATAGGTGTACAATGCTCAGGATGTAAATATCCAAATTATTGACCCTCCCTACCATACTACAGCTGGTAAAAACATCCGTACTAGTTTCTCCTATCTGAATTTCCCTATTGTTCTCCTTTTAGAGATGTTCTAGGTAACCATGGCTGCATGTATTATAAAATATCCTTTGAGTCACTGACAACAGGGACATTCTCTCTCGTCATATAATCCTTCTCCCTTCGCTCTCTCTTCCCTGTTTTCTCTCTCTCTTCTCCGTTCTGTCACTTTCTCCTTCTACTCTTTCTCTACCACTCTCTCTGTTCCCTGTTCTCTCTCTCAGCCGTCATCACACAGAGCGCTAGTTAGCTATCAGCCGTCATCACACAGAGCGCTAGTTAGCTATCAGCCGTCATCACACAGAGCGCTAGTTAGCTAACAGCCGTCATCACACAGAGCGCTAGTTAGCTGACAGCCGTCATCACAGAGACAGAGATAGCTAATTAACAGCCGTCATCACAGAGAGAGAGAGATAGCTAATTAACAGCCGTCATCACAGAGCGCTAGCTAGCTAACAGCCGTCATCACACAGAGCGCTAGCTAGCTAATTAACAGCCGTCATCACACAGAGAGAGCTAGCTAATTAACAGCCGTCATCACAGAGAGAGAGCTAGCTAATTAACAGCCGTCATCACACAGAGCGCTAGCTAGCTAACAGCCATCATCACAGGGACAGAGCTAGATAATTAACAGCTGTCATCAAACAGAGCGCTAGTTAGCTATCAGCCGTCATCACAGGGACAGAGCTAGATAATTAACAGCTGTCATCACAGAGAGAGAGCTAGCTAATTAATAGCCGTCATCAGACAGAGCGCTAGTTAGCTAACAGCCGTCATCACAGAGAGAGAGAGCTAGCTAATTAATAGCCGTCATCACATAGAGAGAGAGCTAGCTAGTTAATAGCCGTCCTCAGACAGAGAGAGAGAGCTAGCTAGCTAACAGACGTCATCACAGAGAGACCTGGCTAGCTAACAGCCATCATCACACAGAGAGAGCATTCCTTCTCGCCTTACAAGCTAATTCCATGTGAAAAAGGCCCATCCATGGTTCGCAGGTTCTCAATGCTGTTTCACTACCCTTCCACTGGCAGACCCTGTCATCCCCCCTATCTGAGGGAGAGAAGGGGGACTGGAGGGGTGTGTGTGGGAGGGTGGTGGTCCTCCTCCGTGACCCCCACGAATCTCCTCTCTAAGTTCCCACCAACAGGTACCCCTGGCTGGGGGTGGAGGGGGTTGGGGTGGGGGTGGTAGGTGGAGGGGGGGGTGATTACCTAGGGGGTCAGTGACAGGATGTTGGGAACAAAGAACAGTTCTTCAGATCCAATCCACAACCGGTGCTTGAACAGTCACGGAATTCAAAACAGCCACCCCAAACAAAGCACAGGTATTCATCCTTTTATACTGAGTTCAACTCACACCATTCACACAGAGAGAGATACCTACTTTATCATCAACTCACACCATTCACACAGAGAGAGATGCCTACTTTAACTCTTTGTACATAATATGACATTTGAAATGTCTTGATTCTTTTGGGAATGTAATTGTTACTGTTCATTTGTACTGTTTACTTCACTTTTGTTTATTTTCTACTTCACTTGTTTCGGCAATGTAATCATATGTTTCTCATGCCAATAAAGAGAGAGAGAGAGAGACAGAGAGAGAGAGAGAGAGAGAGAGAGAGAGAGAGAGAGAGAGAGAGAGAGAGAGACAGAGAGAGAGACAGAGAGACAGAGAGAGAGAGAGACAGAGACAGAGACAGAGAGAGAGAGACAGAGAGAGAGAGAGACAGAGAGAGAGACAGAGAGAGAGAGAGACAGAGAGAGAGAGAGAGAGAGAGACAGAGAGAGAGAGAGAGAGAGAGAGAGAGAGAGAGAGAGAGACAGAGAGAGAGACAGAGAGAGAGAGAGCGAGAGAGAGAGAGAGACAGAGAGAGAGACAGAGAGAGAGAGAGAGAGACAGAGAGAGAGACAGAGACAGAGAGAGAGAGAGAGAGAGAGAGAGAGAGAGAGAGAGAGAGAGAGAGAGAGAGAGAGAGAGAGAGAGAGAGAGAGAGACAGAGAGAGACAGAGAGAGAGAGAGAGAGAGAGAGACAGAGAGACAGAGAGAGAGAGAGAGAGAGAGACAGAGCGAGAGAGACAGAGAGAGAGATAGAGACAGAGAGAGAGAGAGAGAGAGAGAGAGAGAGAGAGAGAGAGAGAGAGAGAGAGAGAGAGAGAGAGAGAGAGAGAGAGAGAGAGAGAGAGAGAGAGAGAGAGAGAGAGAGAGAGAGAGAGAGAGAGAGAGAGAGAGAGAGAGAGAGAGAGAGAGAGAGCATATACACAGATACACATATTTCCCTCAGATTACACGGGTGAAATACCAGTGTACATCACAACAGCATGATCTGTGACCTGTTGCCACAAGAAAAGGGCAACCAGCGAAGAACAAACACCATTATAAATACAACCCATATCTATGCTTATTTATTTTCCCTTGTGTACTACAACTGTATATAGACATAATATGACATTTGAAATGTCTTTACTCTTTTGAAACTAATGTTTACTGTTAATTTTAATTGTTTATTTCATTTTTGTTTATTATCTACTTCACTTGTTTTGGCAATGTAAACATATGTCTCCTATGTCAGAGAGAGAGAGGAGAGAGGAGGAAGAGAGAGAGAGAGGAGGAAGACAGAGAGAGGGAAGAGAGATAATCAACGGGAGAGACAAATTTCTAATTGACTGAAACGCTGAAAATAAGTGACAGATCACTATGGTTGACTAGACAGAAACCCACAGGTAGACATTTAAGTATCTAAAACTATAAATACAATTCCTACGGGCAATCCTGCCACTTTTCAAAAGCATCATGCCAGTGTCTACAAAAAAGTATTTAGTCACACACCAATTGTGCAAGTTCTCCCACTTAAAAACATGAGAGAGGCCTGTAATTTTCATCATAGGTACACTTCAACTATGACAGACAAAATGAGGGAAAAAATGCAGAAAATCACATAGTAGGATTTTTTATGAATTTATTTGCAAATTATGGTGGAAAATAAGTATTTGGTCAATAACAAAAGTTTATCTCAATACTTTGTTTACCCTTTGTTGGCAATGACAGAGGTCAAATGTTTTCTGTAATTCTTCACAAGGTTTTCACACACTGTTGCTTGTATTTTGGCCCATTCCTCCATGCAGATCTCCTCTAGAGCAGTGATGTTTTGGAGCTGTTGCTGGGCAACACAGACTTTCAACTCCCTCCAAAGATTTTCTATGGGGTTGAGATCTGGGGACTGGCTAGGCCACTCCAGGACCTTGAAATGCTTCTTACGAAGCCGCTCCTTCGTTGCCCGGGCGGTGTGTTTGGAATCATGTCATGCTGAAAGACCCAGCCACGTTTCATCTTCAATGCCCTTGCTGATGGAAGGAGGTTTTCACTCAAAATCTCACGATACATGGCTCCATTCATTCTTTCTTTAACACGGATCAGTCGTCCTGGTCCCTTTGCAGAAAAACAGCCCCAAAGCATGATGTTTCTACCCCCATGCTTCACAGTAGGTGTGGTGTTCTTTGGATGCAACTCAGCATTCTTTGTCCTCCAAACATGACGAGTTGAGTTTTTACCAAAAAAGTTATATTTTGGTTTCATCTGACCATATGACATTCTCCCAATGTTCTTCTGGATCATCCAAATGCTCTCTAGCAAACTTCAGACGGGCCTGGACATGTACTGGCTTAAGCAGGGGGACACTTCTGGCACTGCAGGATTTGAGTCCCTGGCGGCGTAGTGTGTTACTGATGGGAGGCTTTGTTACTTTGGTCCGAGCTCTCTGCAGGTCATTCACTAGGTCCCCCCATGTGGTTCTGGCATTTTTGCTCACCGTTCTTGTGATCATTTTGACCCCACGGGGTGAGATCTTGCGTGGAGCTGTCTGTCTGTGTGTGTGTAGAGAATATTTTAACTCTCACACCGCAGTCTGGGAGCTATAAAATAACCCACTTTTACAGTATCACGATTTACAGTATCAGGGTTTACAGTATCAAGGTTTACAGTATCAGGGTTTACAGTATCAAGGTTTACAGTATCAAGGTTTACAGTATCAAAGTTTACAGTATCAGGGTTTACAGTATCAGGGTTTACAGTATCAAGGTTTACAGTATCAGGGTTTACAGTATCAAGGTTTACAGTATCAGGGTTTACAGTATCACGGTTTACAGTATCAGGGTTTACAGTATCAGGGTTTACAGTATCAAGGTTTACAGTAGCAGGGTTTACAGTATCAGGGTTTACAGTATCAAGGTTTACAGTATCAAGGTTTACAGTATCAGGGTTTACAGTATCAGGGTTTACAGTATCAAGGTTTACAGTATCAGGGTTTACAGAATCAGGGTTTACAGTATCAGGGTTTACAGTATCAAAGTATACAGTATCAGGGTTTACAGTATCAAGGTTTACAGTATCAGGGTGTACAGTATCAGGGTTTACAGTATCAGGGTTTACAGTATCAAGGTTTACAGTATCAGGGTTTACAGTATCAAGGTTTACAGTATCAAGGTTTACAGTATCAAAGTTTACAGTATCAGGGTTTACAGTATCAAGGTTTACAGTATCAAGGTTTACAGTATCCGGGTTTACAGTATCAAGGTTTACAGTATCAAGGTTTACAGTATCAAGGGGTCAAGGTTTACAGTAGGTTTCAGGGTTTACAGTATCAAGGTTTACAGTATCAAGGTTTACAGTATCAGGGTTTACAGTATCACAATTTACAGTATCAGGGTTTACAGTATCAGGGTTTACAGTATCAGGGTTTACAGTGTATCACAGTTTACAGTATCAAGGTTTACAGTATCAGGGTTGCTCAACAGGTACTAAATGTATATAATGTCTATAACTATAATGTGTTTTCCCAGCATTTGTGTGTGTGTTGTGCAGAACGTGGGTTGCCTCTCTCGCTCTTTCCCTCTCGTTCTCCCTCTCTCTTTTTGAACTCAAACGATTTATTCGGAAACGTGTTAACATTGCCAAAGCATATGGAATAGATAATAAACAAAATTTAAATAAACATTCAGAAAATAACAGTAAACATTACACTCACAAAAGTATCTCTCCCCCTCCTGTCTCAATCTCTCTGCCTCTCTCTCTGTCCCCCTCTCTCTCCCTCTCTCTCGCTCTCTCTCTGAGTGGTTTGCCCTCATGGCCTCTGTAGTCTAGACGGGAGGGCCGGGTTGTTTTCTCATCCAGGGAGGGGGAGACAGCAGGTTGGTACCCCACTGAGAGGGCAGAGCAGAGGGCTAGGTTAGGCCCAGAGAGGCCCCTGGTTCCCACATACCCTGCAGTTAGCATTACCATCAGGGACACACCTCACCAATAGTCTCTCTAATACACCACACAGAGACACAGCACCAATTGTCTCTCTAATACACCACACAGAGACAATGCACCAATAGTCTCTCTAATACACCACACAGAGACACAGCACCAATAGTCTCTCTAATACACCACACAGGAGACAATGCACCAATAGTCTCTCTAATACACCACACAGAGACAATGCACCAATAATTTCTACTTGGTTAGCTGCTGCCTGGTTAGCTACTACTTGGTTAGCTGCTGCCTGGTTAGCTGCTACTTGGTTAGCTGCTGCCTGGTTAGCTGCTACTTGGTTAGCTGCTGCCTGGTTAGCTGCTACTTGGTTAGCTGCTGCCTGGTTAGCTGCTGCCTGGTTAGCTGCTACTTGGTTAGCTGCTGCCTGGTTAGCTGCTACTTGGTTAGCTGCTGCCTGGTTAGCTGCTACTTGGTTAGCTGCTGCCTGGTTATCCTGTACTTGGTTAGCTGCTGCCTGGTTAGCTGTTACTTGATTAGCTGCTGCCTGGTTAGCTTCTACTTGGTTAGCTGCTGCCTGGTTATCCTGTACTTGGTTATCCTCTACCTGGTTATCTTCTGCTTGATTAGCTGCTGCCTGGTTATCTGCTGCCTGGTTAGCTGCTACTTGGTTAGCTGCTGCCTGGTTAGCTGCTACTTGGTTAGCTGCTGCCTGGTTAGCTGCTACTTGATTAGCTGCTGCCTGGTTAGCTGCTACTTGATTAGCTGCTGCCTGGTTAGCTGCTACTTGGTTAGCTGCTGCCTGGTTATCCTGTACTTGGTTAGCTGCTGCCTGGTTAGCTGCTACTTGATTAGCTGCTGCCTGGTTATCTTCTACTTGGTTAGCTGCTGCCTGGTTAGCTTCTACTTGGTTAGCTGCTGCCTGGTTATCCTGTACTTGGTTAGCTGCTGCCTGGTTAGCTGCTACTTGATTAGCTGCTGCCTGGTTAGCTGCTACTTGGTTAGCTGCTGCCTGGTTATCCTGTACTTGGTTAGCTGCTGCCTGGTTAGCTGTTACTTGATTAGCTGCTGCCTGGTTATCCTGTACTTGGTTATCCTCTCCCTGGTTATCTTCTGCTTGATTAGCTGCTGCCTGGTTATCTGCTGTCTGTCTGCCTGGTTATCTGCTGTCTGGCTGCTTGGTTACCTGCTGTCTGGCTGCTTGGTTACCTGCTGTCTGTCTGCTTGGTTATCTGCTGTCTGGCTGCTTGGTTACCTGCTGTCTGGCTGCTTGGTTACCTGCTGTCTGGCTGCCTGATTATCTGCTGTCTGGCTGCCTGATTATCTGCTGCCTGGCTGCTTGGTTATCTGCTGTCTGGCTGCCTGGTTATCTGCTGTCTGGCTGCCTGATTATCTGCTGCCTGGCTGCTTGGTTATCTTCTGTCTGGCTGCTGGGATTTATAGTGGACCTCTATTTAGCTACAGCTGTTTGTAAATCAGAGCGAAAGAAAGAGGAAATGTCATGCAGGCCTCGCTGTGACAACTCACAGGAACAATCCCAAATGGCAAATTATTCCCTATATAGTGCACTACTTTTGACCAGAGCCCATTTACTATATAGTGCACTACTTTTGACCAGAGCCCATTTACTATATAGTGCACTACTTTTTACCAGGGCATTGACAGTATCCAAAGTTTGAGTTTATTTTTTACAGGGACAGTGAACATCAATCAAGGTTTCAGTAAAAGTGCCGGTTTCAGCCAGCCGGCTAATTTTCAACCGCAGTCCCTGGGCAGGGTATAAAGTAGTGCACTAAGTGGGAATATTTGGTATTTGGTATTTTATTAGGATCCCCATTAGCTGTTGCAAAAGCAGCAGCCACACTTCCTGGGGTTCCACACAGAACACAGAACACAAAACACAGAACACAGAACACAAAACACAGAACACAGAACTCAGAAAACAGAATACAGAATACAGAACACAGAACACAGAACTCAGAACACAGAACACAAAACATAATGTAGAATGACATAATGCAGAACATCAATAGACAAGAACAGCTCAAGGTCAGAACTTACATTAAAAAAAATACATATCAATATATACACACAAACTATCTAGGTGAAATAGGGTGTCATTTGGGTGGTACACAGGGCATTAACACTCCCACTGCAGGGGCCTACGTTGATGATAACCATGTGGAAACAGGCGTATCAACAGGTAGATGATGGAGATGGGGGATTAAAATTAGCATGCTATTTTCTATTCTAGATTTAAAAACTGGAAAAACGCAGGGACTTTAAAGTGTCAAAACCTAAAGTCATAACGTCCTTAGTTGAGATAGATCAGAGAACAATGTGCATCATAAAACCATTTTATAAAAGCAGCGAACGGTTGAACTGCTGACAACACAGGACAGATGTTGGAAGAAACAACATATTGAAGCTTTTGTTACAAACTGCCATTTTTGCAAATGACTGGGGCACATCTATTAAAAAGAAAGTGCAGTTTTTCTGGATTGTAGTGATTGGTCGAAAGCATGAGGAAATATTTAACCAGCCAATTGCAGTCAATTATTTTGATCACGACGACTGTGTTTGTAATCTCTCAGTCACTCTACTCCTTTGGCTGTCTGACAGAGGGAAAACAAACATTTTATTTCTCTCTCTCTCTCTCTCTCTCTCTCTCTCTCTCTCTCTCTCTCTCTCTCTCTCTCTCTCTCTCTCTCTCTCTCTCAACCCCTTCATCTTCCTCTCTTTCTCCCCTCTCTCCCTTTTTTCTCTCTTTCTTCCCCAGAACATGCTGGTGACTAATACGGTTTGGCAGACCGGCCACAACTCTCTTCAGGCTTAAATATCAAACCAAACATTTCCTCTGCTGAGAGGGGTGGTCAGCCTGGAGTAGTACACTGAGGTTCGGTCCCAAACAGCACCCTATTCCCTACATAGTGCACTACTGTTGACCAGAGCCAACGGAAAGACCTGGGTCACGGGTGTCAAATTCACCAGAACAGAGAAAGATAGAGGGAGAGAGACATACAGGGAGAGGAGAGGAGAGGGAGAGAGACAGACAGGGAGAGAAGAGGAGAGGGAGAGAGACATACAGTGAGAGAAGAGGAGAGGGAGAGAGACATACAGGGAGAGAAGAGGAGAGGGAGAGAGACAGACAGGGAGAGAAGAGGAGAGGGAGAGAGACATACAGTGAGAGAAGAGGAGAGGGAGAGAGACAGACAGGGAGAGAAGAGGAGAGGGAGAGAGACATACAGTGAGAGAAGAGGAGAGGGAGAGAGACAGACAGGGAGAGAAGAGGAGAGGGAGAGAGACAGACAGGGGGAGAGAAGAGGAGAGGGAGAGAGACAGACAGGGAGAGAAGAGGAGAGGGAGAGAGACAGAGACAGGGAGAGAAGAGGAGAGGGAGAGAGACAGACAGGGAGACAGACAGGGAGAGGAGAGGGAGAGAGACAGACAGGGAGAGAAGAGGAGAGGGAGAGAGACAGACATGGAGAGAAGAGGAGAGGGAGAGAGACAGACAGGGAGAGAAGAGGAGAGGGAGAGACAGACAGACAGGGAGAGAGAGAGGAGAGGGAGAGAGACATACAGTGAGAGACAGAGAGAGGAGGGAGAGAGACAGACAGGGAGAGAAGAGGAGAGGACAGACAGGGAGAGAAGGAGAGAGACATACAGGGAGCGAAGAGGAGAGGGAGAGAGACAGGGAGAGAAGAGGAGAGGGAGAGAGACATACAGGGAGAGAAGAGGAGAGGGAGAGAGACAGACAGGGAGAGGAGAGGGAGAGAGACAGACAGGGAGAGAAGAGGAGAGGGAGAGAGACAGACAGGGAGAGAAGAGAAGAGGAGAGGGAGAGAGACAGACAGACAGGGAGAGAAGAGGAGAGGAAGAGAGACAGACATGGAGAGAAGAGGAGAGGGAGAGAGACAGACAGACAGACAGAGAGACAGACAGAGAAGAGGAGAGGGAGAGACAGACAGACATGGAGAGAGACAGACATGGAGAGAAGAAGAGAGGGAGAGAGACAGACAGACAGGGAGAGAAGAGGAGAGGGAGAGAGACAGACATGGAGAGAAGAGGAGAGGGAGAGAGACAGACAGGGAGAGAAGAGGAGAGGGAGAGAGACAGACAGGGAGAGAAGAGGAGAGGGAGAGAGGCAGACAGGGAGAGAAGAGGAGAGGGAGAGAGACAGACAGGGAGAGAAGAGGGGAGGGAGAGAGGCAGACAGGGAGAGAAGAGGAGAGGGAGAGAGACCGACAGGGAGAGAAGAGGAGAGGGAGAGGAGATGTAGAGAGAGGAGATGTAGAGAGAATGAGAGGAGAGGAGGGGAGCAGAGGAGAGGAGATGTAGAGAGAGGATAGGAGATGTAGAGAGAGGAAGAGGAGAGGAGGGGAGCAGTGAAGAGGATAGGAGATGTAGAGAGAATGAGAGGAGAGGGGAGGAGAGGAGAGGAGATGTAGAGAGAGGATAGGAGATGTAGAGAGAGGATAGGAGATGTAGAGAGAGGATAGGAGATGTAGAGAGAGGATAGGAGATGTAGAGAGAATGAGAGGAGAGGAGGGGAGCAGAGGAGAGGATAGGAGATGTAGAGAGAGAAACAGTAGAGTCAAATTTCCTCAGTTGCTATGGGAGAGAAGAGGGGTCGGTCAGGAGCGAGGGCTCCCGACCGGCCCAGGAATGATGACAGACTGAGGGACTGACAGCACATGTAAAATTCATAGTGTCCCTTGGGCCTGGTAACTGAGAACTGGGCTCAATTGGCTCCCCGCTATTAAATGGTTGTTGATGCTTTTGCTAAAACTTTAATGGACCTGGTCTGTAGTCTGTAATGTAATGTAATGTAATGTAATGTCTACACTACTGATGCACCTGGTCTGTAGTCTGTAATGTAATGTAATGTAATGTAATGTCTACACTACTGATGCACCTGGTCTGTAGTCTGTAATGTAATGTAATGTAATGTAATGTAATGTCTACACTACTGATGCACCTGGTCTGTAGTCTGTAGTCTGTAATGTAATGTAATGTAATGTAATGTAATGTAATGTAATGTAATGTCTACACTACTGATGCATCTGGTCTGTAGTCTGTAATGTAATGTAATGTATATACTCATGTTGAGATCGAGGAGGAGGAGGAGGAGGAGGTCGAGGAGGAGGATGAGAGGGAGGAGGAGGAGGAGGGGGGGAGGAGGAGGATGGGGAGGAGGAGGAGAGGGAGGAGGAGGAGGAGGGAGGGAGGAGGAGGAGGAGAAGGAGGAGGAGGAGGGGGAGGAGGAGGGAGGGAGGAGGAGGAGGAGGAGGAGGAGGAGGGAGGAGGGAGGAGGAGGAGGAGGAGGTGGAGGGGGAGGAGGAGGGGGAGGAGGAGGAGGTGGAGGAGAGGGAGGTGTGTGGGCGTGGATGTATCTAGCGAGCAGAAAGAGAGACCAGGTCCTCTTATAGGTCAGTTCTCTGGAATATAAGGGGGTTTGAAGGAAGAGAGAACAAGAGAAGGGGACAAAACGCTCAGAGGTATTAGAATAGAATAAAAGAGAGACTCTGCCACGTACCTCCAAGTCGTTGAAGAATAAATGAGAGTCTGCCAAGTTAAAGATCATCTCCTCCATCCTCAGTCCCAGTGACACCGACGTCGGGGGATCCTGGAGAATATCATCGACACATCACGGCAAAGCATACAACAGATACCAATGATCATCATTTATGTAAACGTACCGGTTCTTGTAAATAACGTAGATTGATGCATTGACGACGTACAGGTTCTTGTAAATAACATAGATTGATGCGTTGTTTTATTTTTTTGCAAAACACATTATATCTGTTGTTGATCCTGTATATTTGATCCTGTATATTTGATCCCGTATATTTGATCCTGTAAATGTGATCCCATATATTTAATCCTGTATATTTGATCCCATATATTTGATCCTGTATATTTACATTTACATTTACATTTAAGTCATTTAGCAGACGCTCTTATCCAGAGCGACTTACAAATTGGTGCATTCACCTTATGACATCCAGTGGAACAGTCACTTTACTATAGTGCATCTAAAACTTAAGGGGGGGGGGGTGAGAGGGATTACTTATCCTATCCTATTTGCCTGTGATATGTGGTTGTCTCACCTAGCTATCTGAAGATAATTACTCTAGGTCACTCTAGATAAGAGCATTTGGTACATGACTAAATTGTCAAAGGTAAATGTTTTCCATACAGATCACATATTGCTGAATTAAGTTATTATAAATTATACTTTTTTTATTATTGTTTTCACAAACGCATCATTTGTACAGATATTTATTCAAATGTAGTTTTTTATTACACTGCACTGTGTGAAACCTAGGTGTAATTATTCATCTGAGAATTTGGCAGTCTTATGTTATATTGTATTTTATTTACCGTTTATTTAACTAGTCGGTTAAAGAAGTTATTTTACAATGACAGCCTGCCCCGGCCAAATCCTCCCCTAACCCGGACGCTGCTGGGCCAGTTGTGCTCCGTCCTATGAGACTCCTGCTCAGTGCCTTAGACCGCTGTACCACACAGGATTAAATAGCATATATAGCATTTTCCTACAAAACATCATTATTTTTCTCTTTGAAAATGAAACCATAAAGTGATAGATTTTAAACAAATACACGTCTTTCATTGAACAACCCCATGCCATGATTAGATTTGTTTTTAAAACACACCAATCTTTTTCATAATTTCTTTAAACAATAAAACCTCATTTACCAACATTTCTGAAAATGTATAGCATTTTGGATTGAAACTCTTCCACTGATGATTTGTCTCTATCTATCTATCTATCTATCTATCTATCTATCTATCTATCTATCTATCTATCTATCTATCTATCTATCTATCTATCTATCTATCTATCTATCTTATCTATCGAGACTTTTACACCTTTGGAATTCTCCTACATTCCAGAACACTACGACCTCATAAAGAGGAGAAGAAATTCTAG
>NC_060184.1:80295158-80310158 GCF_021184085.1 Oncorhynchus gorbuscha
AGTTATTTAGTCTGCCTGGGAGCAAGACATCCTGGTCCGTGACTGGGCTGGATTTCATCTTGTAGTCCGTGATTGACTGTAGACCCTGCCACATGCCTCTTATGTCTGAGCCATTGAATTGAGATTCCACTTTGTCTCTGTACTGACGCTTAGCTTGTTTAATAGCCTTACGGAGGGAATAGCTGCACTGTTTGTATTCAGTCATGTTGCCAGACACCTTGCCCTGATTAAAAGCAGTGGTTCGCGCTTTCAGTTTCACGCGAATGCTGCCATCAATCCACGGTTTCTGGTTAGGGAATGTTTTTATCGTTGCTATGGGAACGACATATTCGACGCACGTTCTAATGAACTCGCACACCGAATCAGCGTATTCGTCAATATTCCCATCTGACGCAATACGAAACATGTCCCAGTCCACGTGATGGAAGCAGTCTTGGAGTGTAGAGTCAGCTTGGTCTGACCAGCGTTGGACAGACCTCAGCGTGGGAGCCTCTTGTTTTAATTTCTGCCTGTAGGCAGGGATCAGCAAAATGGAGTCGTGGTCAGCTTTTCCGAAAGGGGGCGGGGCAGGGCCTTATATGCGTCGCGGAAGTTAGAGTAACAATGATCCAAGGTTTTACCACCCCTGGTTGCGCAATCGATATGCTGATAAAATTTAGGGAGTCTTGTTTTCAGATTGGCTTTGTTAAAATCCCCAGCTACAATGAATGCAGCCTCCGGATAAATGTTTTCCAGTTTGCAAAGAGTTAAATAAAGTTCGTTCAGAGCCATCGATGTGTCTGCTTGGGGGGGATATATACGGCTGTGATTATAATCGAAGAGAATTCTCTTGGAAGATAATGCGGTCTACATTTGATTGTGAGGAATTCTAAATCAGGTGAACAGAAGGATTTGAGTTCCTGTATGTTTCCTTCATCACACCATGTCCCGTTAGTCATGAGGCATACGCCCCCGCCACTCTTCTTACCAGAGAGATGTTTGTTTCTGTCGGCGCGATGCGTGGAGAAACCCGTTGGCTGCACCGCCCTGGATAGCGTTTTCCCAGTAAGCCATGTCTCCGTAAAGCAAAGAACGTTGCAGTCTCTGATGTCCCTCTGGAATGCCACCCTTGCTCGGATTTCATCAACCTTGTTGTCGAGAGACTGGACATTGGCAAGAAGAATACTGGGAAGTGGTGCGCGATGTGCCCTTTTTCGGAGTCTGACCAGAACACCGCCGCGTTTCCCTCTTTTTCGGAGTCGTTTCCTTGGGTCGCTGCATGCGATCCATTCCGTTGTCCTGTTTGTAAGGCAGAACACAGGATCCGCGTCGCGGAAAACATATTCTTGGTCGTACTGATGGTGAGTTGACGCTGATCTTATATTCAGTAGTTCTTCTCGACTGTATGTAATGAAACCTAAGATGACCTGGGGTACTAATGTAAGAAATAACACGTAAAAAAACAAAAAACTGCATAGTTTCCTGGGAACGCGAAGCGAGGCGGCCATCTCAGTCGGCGCTGTGTGTGTGTGTGTGTGTGTGTGTGTGTGTGTGTGTGTGTGTGTGTGTGTGTGTGTGTGTGTGTGTGTGTGTGTGTGTGTGTGTGTGTGTGTGTGTGTGTGTGTGTGAGGACCAGAGGGAGGGATTAAAGAGTTAAACCACCTAAAGACACACCTGAGCTTTGCACTGATTACCTGTCACACCCCACAATGCATCACAACGCCACACAACGGTAGTGTCTTCCCTGAAACACAAGAAGAACGTAATGTTCTCCACTCTTTGGGTGGCTATCTTCTTTTTTTCTTATTCTTTCCAAACCCCCAGTTTGAATCAATCTTTCAGTCAGAATTCATCAAAAAATAATTAGTCTGTTTCCCCTCCCCTCGTCCCCTTTCTCTTCCACCTCTGGAGTAGTTGAAGTGATTTAGTCTAAAGTAAAGTGCTTCTCTCTCTCCGTCCGGGCCGGTGAATCCTCTCCAATTAAAGCTAAACAGTCAGTCAGCGAGTTAAGACAGGCCAGGAGGCTAGAGACCCACTGTTGTCACTGCTACAGCCATAGCCCCATTACACCACCTGTCCCTAGTCGTCAGAACTATCAACAGGGGCGCCAAGTCCCCCCCCCCACCTAACCCCCCCTCGACCCCACAGCCTATCCCCTTAAAGCTGTACCCCATCCACAGATGGCCTCAGACATCAGTTTCATGGGCCAGAGCTGCCTTGATGCCAATTAGGAGAACTGATAGGCACAACAGTGTGTGTGTGTGTGTGTGTGTGTGTGTGTGTGTGTGTGTGTGTGTGTGTGTGTGTGTGTGTGTGTGTGTGTGTGTGTGTGTGTGTGCGTGCGTGCGTGCGTGCGTGCGTGCGTGCGTGCGTGCGTGCGTGCGTGCGTGCGTGCGTGCGTGCGTGCGTGCGTGCGTGCGTGCGTGCGTGCGTGCGTGCGTGTGTGTGTGTGTGTGTGTGCGTACATCTCTATTTATAGGCCCTGCTCAACAGCTAGGGGAAAGAGGGGAAATGATTTGTCTATACCACTCAGATGAAGACAGTGTACTGGGTGGGTTGGAGAATGGATCTGTCTTGCCTTATGTTGTTAGCTAGTTCACATGTAGTTTTTACAGATCTATAATCTATGATGTGGTAATTTAGTCTATACATGTATAATTACTTTATTTTATTTCCCTCTGTGAGATTTGATTATATTAATAACAAAACAGAGAGAAACAGAGAGAAACAGAGAGAGAGAGAAAGAGAGAGAGAAAGAGAGAGAGAGAAAAATACAAAGAGAGAGAGAGAGAGAGAGAGAGAGAGAGAGAGAGAGAGACAGAGACAGAGACAGAGAGAGAAAGAGAGAGAGATAGAGAGCAACAGACAGAGAAAGATGGCGAGAGAGAGACAGAGAGAGAGAAAGAGAGAGAGAGAGAGAGACAGAGAGAGAGAGACAGAGAGACAGAGAGAGAGACAGAGAGAGAGACAGAGAGAGAGAGACAGAGAGAGAGACAGAGAGAGAGAGAGAGAGAGAGAGAGAGAGAGAGAGAGAGAGACAGAGAGAGAGATAGAGAGAGAGACTTTTGTGTGTGTCAGGTCCTAGATTGACTCTAAGAGTGGAAGGTCCTTACGGAGTCAGCATTGTTTCCTGTTTCAGAGAGGCACCACAGCGACCCAGAGTGTGTGTGCGTGTGTGTATGCGTGTTCCCTCGGCTCCCTAAGCCGCTCTCTCTTTACCCAGCATGCACGGCTAAGGATAAAGTAAATAAACATCTTAGGTCACGGGGCAGCCGTCTTTCACCCCCAAAACAAAACAGTGCCCCCTTCAAACACCCCATCTACGTTCCAAATGGCATCCTATACCAGAGCTCTGGTCAAAAGTAGTGCACTAGATAGGGCATAGGGTGCCAAAGTCCTATAGGCTCTGGTCAAAAGTAGTGCACTAGATAGGGCATAGGGTGCCATTTGGGATATATCCGCCCTCATAGCAGAACAAAGTCCCAGAGAGTCTCTGACCCATGAGAACCAATATGTCAATCTTCTGACTTTCAAAAGCAGAGGAAGAAAAACTCCAACCGAACCAAAAACAAAACCCCAACGAAAGATAATTGCTGGGAATTCTTAGACATAATACAAACCAAGAACCTGGGTAGAATTTTATACAAACAAATAGACGTGGAGATATTTAGGTGGACGGATTTAAGCATTTTCTAAAAAATTTTACATATTTTTTTAAACATTTGAACTAAGATGATTACTAAGATATTTATAATTAAAATGGGTATATACTGTATACAGTAGTGTAGTTCATGTTCGTATGGAGAGTTATATAAAGCACTTTGGATATTGACATATTTCCCAAATGGTTTGTTTTTAAAAAGCATTTAGAGACGCCAATTTATTAAGAACACATTTTACACTGACACTGCCTATGTCAACCAAACCCAGGCCCACTTGTGAACTCTTTAAAAAACTCTCTAAATACAACATACAGTCATATCTAAAACAACATTTAATTTGATATTTGATATTTGTATACAATGTATACTACTAATAAAAACATCTTATTAAATTGATCATGTGATTTTACTGTTAGATTCTCTTTGACAATTAAAGTCTTAGACTTGTAGACCTTTTTCACTGCAGTGGGATAAATCAGGGTCACACAGAGGGATTCTGGGTAATCTTAAACTAACATCTACTTTGAAACTAAAGTATCCACCTCACACACCTGGTTATGGGTCTTAAAATAAAGAAGACACCTGTACCGTGTCAGATATAGAGTTTACAACTATTACATTTTGAGTTTTCATCCCAATATTACACATTACATATATATATATATTACGGAAGACTGAAATATAACAAAACTATTTTACATAGAAACACCGGATTTTTGGCTTTTTAATTTTTGATCATGTTGAATAATTATGAAAAAATATGAATACAATTGTACCCATGAGGCCACCAGTTCATTTGACTGCAGGAGAGGGCTACGAATAAGAAACTCTAGTCCCGTCCTCTCTCCAGACAGACTTTCCTATCAAGCTACAGCTAATTACATCGGGTAGCCATGGCCTGGTTTCTCCCGGGAAACGGATCCATGAAAACAGCTGGATGCAATTCATTAATTCAACAACAATGTGTCTTTCTGAAGGAGACATGTATACTGATGATGAGTCCACAGTATAGCTGTTCTGTCCTGGGCCCCTAGTTATAAACTGTTCTGTCCTGGGCCCCTAGTTACAAACTGTTCTGTCCTGGGCCCCTAGTTATAAACTGTTCTGTCCTGGGCCCCTAGTTATAAACTGTTCTGTCCTGGTTCCTTAGTTATAACCTGTTCTGTCCTGGGCCCCTAGTTATAACCTGTTCTGTCCTGGTTCCTTAGTTACAACCTGTTCTGTCCTGGGCCCCTAGTTATAAACTGTTCTGTCCTGGTTCCTTAGTTACAACCTGTTCTGTCCTGGGCCCCTAGTTATAAACTGTTCTGTCCTGGTTCCTTAGTTACAACCTGTTCTGTCCTGGGCCCCTAGTTATAACCTGTTCTGTCCTGGGCCCCTAGTTATAACCTGTCCTGTCCTGGGCCCCTGGTTACAACCTGTCCTGTCCTGGGCCCCTGGTTATAACCTGTCCTGTCCTGGGCCCCTGCTTACAACCTGTCCTGTCCTGGGCCCCTAGTTACAACCTGTTCTGTCCTGGGCCCCTAGTTATAACCTGTTCTGTCCTGGGCCCCTGGTTATAACCTGTTCTGTCCTGGGCCCCTGGTTATAACCTGTCCTGTCCTGGGCCCCTGGTTACAACCTGTCCTGTCCTGGGCCCCTGGTTATAACCTGTCCTGTCCTGGGCCCCTGGTTACAACCTGTCCTGTCCTGGGCCCCTAGTTACAACCTGTTCTGTCCTAGGCCCCTGGTTATAACCTGTCCTGTCCTGGGCCCCTGGTTACAACCTGTCCTGTCCTGGGCCCCTAGTTACAACCTGTTCTGTCCTGGGCCCCTGGTTATAACCTGTCCTGTCCTGGGCCCCTGGTTACAACCTGTCCTGTCCTGGGCCCCTAGTTACAACCTGTTCTGTCCTGGGCCCCTAGTTACAACCAGTTCTGTCCTGGGCCCCTAGTTACAACCTGTTCTGTCCTGGGCCCCTAGTTACAACAAGTTCTGTCCTGGGCCCTTAGTTATAAACTGTTCTGTCCTGCTTCCTTAGTTACAACCTGTTCTGTCCTGGGCCCCTGGTTATAACCTGTTCTGTCCTGGGCCCCTGGTTATAACCTGTCCTGTCCTGGGCCCCTAGTTATAACCTGCAACCTTCACCTAGCACTACCTAGATTTTCTCGGTCTTACTCCTACCCTGTCAAGGTTCTGCACTAGACAGAGGCCGCATCCCCAGTGGCAATCTATTCCTTTCATAGCGCACTATATAGGGTCGGATAGGGCTTCCCAAGGAGGGGGGGGGGGTGTAGGGACTAGTGTTCTGGTGTAGGGACTAGTGTTCTGGTGTAGGGAGTAGGGACTAGTGTTCTGGTGTAGGGACTAGTGTTCTGGTGTAGGGAGTAGGGACTAGTGTTCTGGTGTAGGGACTAGTGTTCTGGTGTAGGGACTAGTGTTCTGGTGTAGGGACTGGTGTTCTGGTGTTGGGACTAGTGTTCTGGTGTAGGGACTAGTGTTCTGGTGTAGGGACTAGTGTTCTGGTGTAGGGACTAGTGTTCTTGTGTAGGGACTAGTGTTCTGGTGTTCTGGTGTAGGGACTAGTGTTCTGGTGTTCTGGTGTAGGGACTAGTGTTCTGGTGTAGGGACTAGTGTTCTTGTGTAGGGACTAGTGTTCTGGTGTAGGAACTAGTGTTCTGGTGTAGGGACTAGTGTTCTGGTGTAGGGACTAGTGTTCTGGTGTAGGGACTAGTGTTCTGGTGTAGGGAGTAGGGACTAGTGTTCTGGTGTAGGGACTAGTGTTCTGGTGTAGGGACTAGTGTTCTGGTGTAGGGAGTAGGGACTAGTGTTCTGGTGTAGGGACTAGTGTTCTGGTGTAGGGACTAGTGTTCTGGTGTAGGGACTGGTGTTCTGGTGTTGGGACTAGTGTTCTGGTGTAGGGACTAGTGTTCTGGTGTAGGGACTAGTGTTCTGGTGTAGGGACTAGTGTTCTTGTGTAGGGACTAGTGTTCTGGTGTTCTGGTGTAGGGACTAGTGTTCTGGTGTTCTGGTGTAGGGACTAGTGTTCTGGTGTAGGGACTAGTGTTCTTGTGTAGGGACTAGTGTTCTGGTGTAGGAACTAGTGTTCTGGTGTAGGGACTAGTGTTCTGGTGTAGGGACTAGTGTTCTGGTGTAGGGACTAGTGTTCTTGTGTAGGGACTAGTTTTCTGGTGTAGGGACTAGTGTTCTTGTGTAGGGACTAGTGTTCTGGTGTAGAGACTATTGTTCTGGTGTAGGGACTAGTGTTCTTGTGTAGGGACTAGTTTTCTGGTGTAGGGACTAGTGTTCTTGTGTAGGGACTAGTGTTCTGGTGTAGGGACTAGTGTTCTGGTGTAGGGACTAGTGTTCTGGTGTAGGGACTAGTGTTCTTGTGTAGGGACTAGTGTTCTGGTGTTCTGGTGTAGGGACTAGTGTTCTTGTGTAGGGACTAGTGTTCTGGTGTTCTGGTGTAGGGACTAGTGTTCTGGTGTAGGGACTAGTGTTCTGTGTAGGGACTAGTGTTCTGGTGTAGGGACTAGTGTTCTGGTGTAGGGACTAGTGTTCTGGTGTAGGGACTAGTGTTCTGGTGTAGGGAGTGTTCTGGACTAGTGTTCTGTAGGGACTAGTGTTCTTGTGTAGGGACTAGTGTTCTGGTGTAGGGACTAGTGTTCTTGTGTAGGGACTAGTGTTCTGGTGTAGAGACTATTGTTCTGGTGTAGGGACTAGTGTTCTGGTGTAGGGACTAGTGTTCTGGTGTAGGGACTAGTGTTCTGGTGTAGGGACTAGTGTTCTGGTGTAGGGACTAGTGTTCTAGTGTTCTGGTGTAGGGACTAGTGTTCTTGTGTAGGGACTAGTGTTCTGGTGTAGGGACTAGTGTTCTTGTGTAGGGACTAGTGTTCTGGTGTAGGGACTAGTGTTCTGGTGTAGGGACTAGTGTTCTGGTGTAGGGACTAGTGTTCTTGTGTAGGGACTAGTGTTCTTGTGTAGGGACTAGTGTTCTGGTGTAGGAACTAGTGTTCTGGTGTAGGGACTAGTGTTCTTGTGTAGGGACTAGTGTTCTGGTGTAGGGATTAGTGTTCTGGTGTAGGGACTAGTGTTCTGGTGTAGGGACTAGTGTTCTTGTGTAGGGACTAGTGTTCTGGTGTAGGGACTAGTGTTCTGGTGTAGGAACTAGTGTTCTGGTGTAGGGACTAGTTTTCTTGTGTAGGGACTAGTGTTCTTGTGTAGGGACTAGTGTTCTGGTGTTCTGGTGTAGGGACTAGTGTTCTGGTGTAGGGACTGGTGTTCTGGTGTAGGGACTGGTGTTCTGGTGTAGGGACTAGTGTTCTGGTGTAGGGACTAGTGTTCTGGTGTAGGGACTAGTGTTCTGGTGTAGGGACTAGTGTTCTGGTGTAGGGACTAGTGTTCTGGTGTAGGAACTAGTGTTCTGGTGTAGGGACTGGTGTTCTGGTGTTGGGAGTAGGGACTAGTGTTCTGGTGTAGGGACTAGTGTTCTGGTGTAGGGACTAGTGTTCTGGTGTAGGGACTGGTGTTCTGGTGTTGGGACTAGTGTTCTGGTGTAGGGACTAGGGACTAGTGTTCTGGTGTAGGGACTAGTGTTCTTGTGTAGGGACTAGTGTTCTGGTGTTCTGGTGTAGGGACTAGTGTTCTGGTGTTCTGGTGTAGGGACTAGTGTTCTGGTGTAGGGACTAGTGTTCTTGTGTAGGGACTAGTGTTCTGGTGTAGGGAACTAGTGTTCTGGTGTAGGGACTAGTGTTCTGGTGTAGGGACTAGTGTTCTGGTGTAGGGACTAGTGTTCTGGTGTAGGGGGACTAGTGTTCTGGTGTAGGGACTAGTGTTCTGGTGTAGGGACTAGTGTTCTGGTGTTGGGAGTAGGGACTAGTGTTCTGGTGTAGGGACTAGTGTTCTGGTGTAGGGACTAGTGTTCTGGTGTAGGGACTGGTGTTCTGGTGTTGGGACTAGTGTTCTGGTGTAGGGACTAGTGTTCTGGTGTAGGGACTAGTGTTCTGGTGTAGGGACTAGTGTTCTTGTGTAGGGACTAGTGTTCTGGTGTTCTGGTGTAGGGACTAGTGTTCTGGTGTTCTGGTGTAGGGACTAGTGTTCTGGTGTAGGGACTAGTGTTCTTGTGTAGGGACTAGTGTTCTGGTGTAGGAACTAGTGTTCTGGTGTAGGGACTAGTGTTCTGGTGTAGGGACTAGTGTTCTGGTGTAGGGACTAGTGTTCTTGTGTAGGGACTAGTTTTCTGGTGTAGGGACTAGTGTTCTTGTGTAGGGACTAGTGTTCTGGTGTAGAGACTATTGTTCTGGTGTAGGGACTAGTGTTCTTGTGTAGGGACTAGTTTTCTGGTGTAGGGACTAGTGTTCTTGTGTAGGGACTAGTGTTCTGGTGTAGGGACTAGTGTTCTGGTGTAGGGACTAGTGTTCTGGTGTAGGGACTAGTGTTCTTGTGTAGGGACTAGTGTTCTGGTGTTCTGGTGTAGGGACTAGTGTTCTTGTGTAGGGACTAGTGTTCTGGTGTTCTGGTGTAGGGACTAGTGTTCTGGTGTAGGAACTAGTGTTCTTGTGTAGGGACTAGTGTTCTGGTGTAGGGACTAGTGTTCTGGTGTAGGGACTAGTGTTCTGGTGTAGGGACTAGTGTTCTGGTGTAGGGACTAGTGTTCTGGTGTAGGGACTAGTGTTCTTGTGTAGGGACTAGTGTTCTGGTGTAGGGACTAGTGTTCTTGTGTAGGGACTAGTGTTCTGGTGTAGAGACTATTGTTCTGGTGTAGGGACTAGTGTTCTGGTGTAGGGACTAGTGTTCTGGTGTAGGGACTAGTGTTCTGGTGTAGGGACTAGTGTTCTGGTGTAGGGACTAGTGTTCTGGTGTAGGGACTAGTGTTCTAGTGTTCTGGTGTAGGGACTAGTGTTCTTGTGTAGGGACTAGTGTTCTGGTGTAGGGACTAGTGTTCTTGTGTAGGGACTAGTGTTCTGGTGTAGGGACTAGTGTTCTGGTGTAGGGACTAGTGTTCTGGTGTAGGGACTAGTGTTCTTGTGTAGGGACTAGTGTTCTTGTGTAGGGACTAGTGTTCTGGTGTAGGAACTAGTGTTCTGGTGTAGGGACTAGTGTTCTTGTGTAGGGACTAGTGTTCTGGTGTAGGGATTAGTGTTCTGGTGTAGGGACTAGTGTTCTGGTGTAGGGACTAGTGTTCTGGTGTAGGGACTAGTGTTCTGGTGTAGGAACTAGTGTTCTGGTGTAGGGACTAGTTTTCTTGTGTAGGGACTAGTGTTCTTGTGTAGGGACTAGTGTTCTGGTGTTCTGGTGTAGGGACTAGTGTTCTGGTGTAGGGACTGGTGTTCTGGTGTAGGGACTGGTGTTCTGGTGTAGGGACTAGTGTTCTGGTGTAGGGACTAGTGTTCTGGTGTAGGGACTAGTGTTCTGGTGTAGGGACTAGTGTTCTGGTGTAGGGACTAGTGTTCTGGTGTAGGAACTAGTGTTCTGGTGTTCTGGTGTAGGGACTAGTGTTCTGGTGTTCTGGTGTAGGGACTAGTGTTCTGGTGTTCTGGTGTAGGGACTGGTGTTCTGGTGTAGGGACTGGTGTTCTGGTGTAGGGACTGGTGTTCTGGTGTAGGGACTGGTGTTCTGGTGTAGGGACTAGTGTTCTTGTGTAGGGACTAGTGTTCTGGTGTAGGGACTAGGACTAGTGTTCCATTTGGACCCCTGTTGCAGGATAAAGTGGGTCAAAAAAAGTATTTAGTCAGCCACCAATTTTGCAAGTCCTCCCACTTAAAAAGATGAGAGAGGCCTATAATTTTCATCATAGGTACATTTCAACTATGACAGACAAAATGAGAATAAAACATCCAGAAAATCACATTTTTAATGAATTTATTTGCAAATTATGGTGGAAAATAATCATCTTTTTAAGTGGGAGAACTTGCACAATTGGTGGTTGACTAAATACTTTTTTCCTCCACTGTAGGTCCGACAGCTGCAGGACAAATACTCCACCAGGCCCCATCGGGCCCCACCAGGCCACATTGTGCCCCACCAGGCCCCACCAGGCCCCATCGGGCCCCACCAGGCCCCACCAGACCCCATCGGGCCCCACCAGGCCCCACCAGGCCCCATCGGGCCCCACCAGGCCCACCAGGCCCCATCGGGCCCCACCAGGCCCCATCGGGCCCCACCAGGCCCCACCAGGACCCACCAGGCCCCATCGGGCCCCACCAGGCCCCACCAGGCCCCACCAGGCCCCATCGGGCCCCATCGGGCCCCACCAGGCCCCACCAGGACCCACCAGGCCCCATCGGGCCCCACCAGGCCCCACCAGGCCCCACCAGGCCCCATCGGGCCCCACCAGGCCCCACCAGGCCCCACCAGGCCCCATCGGGCCCCACCAGGCCCCACCAGGCCCCACCAGGCCCCACCAGGCCCCATCGGGCCCCACCAGGCCCCACCAGGCCCCACCAGGCCCCATCGGGCCCCACCAGACCCCACCAGGCCCCACCAGGCCCCACCAGGCCCCACCAGGCCCCACCAGGCCAATTAAAGAAAATAAAACTATTATCTGGACATGGAGTTCCGCTCCATATCTCTGTCTACGAACGTGCTCAGTTCAAAACACACGCGCGCACGTGTGTGTGTGTTTGATACTGCTAGATGCGAGAGTGTGGCGTCACTCACCCGGCCGTATCTGTTAGCGTAAGACCCTGTCAGCAAGGAATGGAAAACGATGATGGTCTCATCCAGGTCCCAGATGAACACTCTCTGGAGAGACGAGGGGGGGGGGCCAAAAGGGTAAAGCAAAATCAATGGTTGCACTCTGTATTCTGCAATGTGATCTGGCCCGTCAATAGAGAGGGAAAGAGAGGAGAGAGAGAGAGAGAGAGAGAGAGAGAGAGAGAGAGAGAGAGAGAGAGAGAGAGAGAGAGAGAGAGAGAGAGAGAGAGAGAGGATTGGTGCACCACAGGGATCTAGATCCATTTACCTACAGTTGTTGGTCACGACCACATCCCTCCCTCCCTCCCTCCCTCCATCCATCCATCCATCCATCCATCCCATCCCTCCCTCTGTCCATCCCTCCCTCCTCCCTCCCCAATCCCTCCCTCCCTCCCTCCATCCATCCATCCATCCATCCATCCCATCCCTCCCTCCCTCCCTCCCTCCCTCCCTCCCTCCCTCCCTCCCTCCCTCCCTCCCTCCCTCCCTCCCTCCCTCCCTCCCTCCCTCCCTCCATCCATCTCCCAATCTCTCCATCCATCCATCCCATCCCTCCCTCTGTCCATCCCTCCCTCCCTCCCTCCCTCCTCCCTCCCTCCCTCCATCCATCCATCCATCCATCCATCCCTCCCTCCTCCCTCCCTCCCTCCCTCCCTCCCTCCATCCCTCCATCTCTCCCTCCATCCATCCATCCCTCAATCCCCTGCCCTTTACATTAGCCCAATCAATAGTGACTAACTAATTAACTGGGTTTGTTAACATGCTGTGATGTCAGCATCATAATGAGGCTTAACCTCTCTGAAATGTATCTCTTATCAATAATAATGAATTAACAATGATGAATCATTAACACGTTACTTTGAAATATGGATTGGCTGGTATCTATATGGCATTCATATACACAGTTAGCTGCCCACATGTTTATGACCTAATAATTAACACGTTCCCCATAGGTAGTTAGCCATATGTTTATGACCTAATAATTAACACGTTCCCCATACGTAGTTAGCCATATGTTTATGACCTAATAATTAACACGTTCCCCATAGGTAGTTAGCCATATGTTTATGACCTAATAATTAACACGTTCCCCATACGTAGTTAGCCATATGTTTATGACCTAATAATTAACACGTTCCCCATACGTAGTTAGCCATATGTTTATGACCTAATAATTAACACGTTCCCCATAGGTAGTTAGCCATATGTTTATGACCTAATAATTAACACGTTCCCCATAGGTAGTTAGCCATATGTTTATGACCTAATAATTAACACGTTCCCCATAGGTAGTTAGCCATATGTTTATGACCTAATAATTAACACGTTCCCCATAGGTAGTTAGCCATATGTTTATGACCTAATAATTAACACGTTCCCCATAGGTAGTTAGCCATATGTTTATGACCTAATAATTAACACGTTCTCCATACGTAGTTAGCCATATGTTTATGACCTAATAATTAACACGTTCCCCATACGTAGTTAGCCATATGTTTATGACCTAATAATTAACATGTTCCCCATAGGTAGTTAGCCATATGTTTATGACCTAATAATTAACACGTTCCCCATACGTAGTTAGCCATATGTTTATGACCTAATAATTAACACGTTCCCCATACGTAGTTAGCCATATGTTTATGACCTAATAATTAACACGTTCCCCATACGTAGTTAGCCATATGTTTATGACCTAATAATTAACACGTTCCCCATACGTAGTTAGCCATATGTTTATGACCTAATAATTAACACGTTCCCCATAGGTAGTTAGCCATATGTTTATGACCTAATAATTAACACGTTCCCCATAGGTAGTTAGCCATATGTTTATGACCTAATAATTAACACGTTCCCCATACGTAGTTAGCCATATGTTTATGACCTAATAATTAACACGTTCCCCATAGGTAGTTAGCCATATGTTTATGACCTAATAATTAACACGTTCCCCATAGGTAGTTAGCCATATGTTTATGACCTAATAATTAACACGTTCTCCATACGTAGTTAGCCATATGTTTATGACCTAATAATTAACACGTTCCCCATACGTAGTTAGCCATATGTTTATGACCTAATAATTAACACGTTCCCCATAGGTAGTTAGCCATATGTTTATGACCTAATAATTAACACGTTCCCCATAGGTAGTTAGCCATATGTTTATGACCTAATAATTAACACGTTCCCCATAGGTAGTTAGCCATATGTTTATGACCTAATAATTAACACGTTCCCCATAGGTAGTTAGCCATATGTTTATGACCTAATAATTAACACGTTCCCCATAGGTAGTTAGCCATATGTTTATGACCTAATAATTAACACGTTCCCCCGTAGTTAGTGTTTATGACCTAATAATTAACACGTTCCCCATACGTAGTTAGCCATATGTTTATGACCTAATAATTAACACGTTCCCCATACGTAGTTAGCCATATGTTTATGACCTAATAATTAAATTAACACGTTCCCCATACGTAGTTAGCCATATGTTTATGACCTAATAATTAACACGTTCCCCATACGTGTAGTTAGCCATATGTTTATGACCTAATAATTAACACGTTCCCCATAGGTAGTTAGCCATGTGTTTATGACCTAATAATTAACACGTTCCCCATAGGTAGTTAGCCATATGTTTATGACCTAATAATTAACACGTTCTCCATACGTAGTTAGCCATGTTTTTATGACCTAATAATTAACACGTTCCCCATACGTAGTTAGCCATGTGTTTATGACCTAATAATTAAACGTTCCCCAACGTAGTTAGCCATATGTTTATGACCTAATAATTAACACGTTCCCCATAGGTAGTTAGCCATGTGTTTATGACCTAATAATTAACACGTTCCCCATAGGTAGTTAGCCATATGTTTATGACCTAATAATTAACACGTTCTCCATACGTAGTTAGCCATGTGTTTATGACCTAATAATTAACACGTTCCCCATACGTAGTTAGCCATATGTTTATGACCTAATAATTAACACGTTCCCCATACGTAGTTAGCCATGTGTTTATGACCTAATAATTAACACGTTCCCCATACGTAGTTAGCCATGTGTTTATGACCTAATAATTAACACGTTCCCCATACGTAGTTAGCCATTTGTTTATGACCTAATAATTAACACGTTCCCCATACGTAGTTAGCCATATGTTTATGACCTAATAATTAACACGTTCCCCATAGGTAGTTAGCCATGTGTTTATGACCTAATAATTAACACGTTCCCCATAGGTAGTTAGCCATGTGTTTATGACCTAATAATTAACACGTTCCCCATAGGTAGTTAGCCATATGTTTATGACCTAATAATTAACACGTTCCCCATAGGTAGTTAGCCATGTGTTTATGACCTAATAATTAACACGTTCCCCATAGGTAGTTAGCCATGTGTTTATGACCTAATAATTAACACGTTCCCCATAGGTAGTTAGCCATATGTTTATGACCTAATAATTAACACGTTCCCCATAGGTAGTTAGCCATGTGGTCCTTCTGTAGCTCAGTTGGTAGAGCATGGCGCTTGTAACGCCAGGGTAGTGGGTTCGATCCCCGGGACCACCCATACGTAGAATGTATGCACACATGACTGTAAGTCGCTTTGGATAAAAGCGTCTGCTAAATGGCATTTTTTTTTTTTTTTTTTTTTTTTTAATGTGTTT
>NC_060184.1:80312658-80335158 GCF_021184085.1 Oncorhynchus gorbuscha
GTTAAGAGTTACAGAGAGAGAGTGAGAGACGGTGAGAGAGTGAGAGACGGTGAGAGGTACAGAGAGAGAGTGAGAGACGGTGAGAGGTACAGAGAGAGAGTGAGAGACGGTGAGAGAGTGAGAGACGGTGAGAGTTACAGAGAGAGAGTGAGAGACGGTGAGAGGTACAGAGAGAGAGTGATAGACGGTGAGAGGTACAGAGAGAGAGTGAGAGACGGTGAGTAACGTGAGATATGCCCCCTTGCTACTTTACAGTGCAGATTCCAAAACATAAATGCAAACACATGTCTCTTGTGTCCAACATCCGAACAGCGATCTGTCTTGGTATTTTTGGGAGGCGTCCTATTGCCTACATAGTGCACCAGGGCATTATGGGGGGCACTGGTCAAAAGTAGTGTACTAATGTAAACAGTGTACAGGGTGCCATTTGGGACGCCCATCCTCTGTCATAACCCATAGAAGCAGGGGATAATCCCTGCGTACACCACTTCAGACGTTATGATCGATTCCTGGATGATTCTTGTGACGTGGATGAAGTGTAACTGGTCTGTATCGTACATGTGAACTACTAGCCTATGGGTTCTGGTCAAAAGTAGTGCACTACATAGGGAATAGGGTTCCATAGGGTTCTGGTCAAAAGGAGTGCACTACATAGGGAATAGGGTCCCATAGGGTTCTGGTCAAAAGTAGTGCACAACATAGGGAATAGGGTTCCATAGGGTTCTGGTCAAAAGTAGTGCACTACATAGGGAATAGGGTTCCATAGGGTTCTGGTCTAAAGTAGTGCACTACATAGGGAATAGGGTTCCATAGGGTTCTGGTCAAAAGTAGTGCACGACATAGGGAATAGGGTTCCATAGGGTTCTGGTCAAAAGTAGTGCACTACATAGGGAATAGGGTTCCATAGGATTCTGGTCAAAAGTAGTGCACGACATAGGGAATAGGGTTCCATAGGGTTCTGGTCTAAAGTAGTGCACGACATAGGGAATAGGGTTCCATAGGGTCCTGGTCAAAAGTAGTGCACTGCATAGGGAATAGGGTTCCATAGGGTCCTGGTCAAAAGTAGTGCACTATATAGGGAATAGGGTTCCATAGGGTCCTGGTCAAAAGTAGTGCACTGCATAGGGAATAGGGTTCCATAGGGTCCTGGTCAAAAGTAGTGCACTGCATAGGGAACAGGTCACCATTTGGGACGCATTCCGAGGTTCCCAGGATTTTAGCAAGAGTATAAACCAATGATAGTAAACATGCCCACCATGGTATTAGGAAGCTAGAGTACAGTAGAGCATGTTGGTACCTGCTGTGTACTGTTGAAGCCGGTTGAGTTCGTGAGGGAGTTGCTTCCTGCGTACAGTCCTGACGTGGTTGTGAACGTGCCACCTGGAGAGGACAGGGATAACACACGGTTATCACTGTACATATCACCTGTAAACTCAATGACAGCGTATGCCATATGATAGTGTATGATATATGATAATGTATGATAGTGTATGATAGTGTACAATATATGATAATGTATGTATGTGATAATGTATGATAGTGATTGATGTATGATAATGTATGGTATATGATTGTGTATGGTATATGATAGTGTATGGTATATGATAGTGTATGATATATGATAATGTATGGTATATGATAGTGTATGATATATGATATATGATAATGTATGATATATGATAGTGTATGATATATGATAGTGTATGATATATGATACTGTATGATATGTGATAGTGTATGGTATATGATAGTGTATGATATATGATAGTGTATGATATATGATAGTGTATGGTATATGATAGTGTATGGTATATGATAGTGTATGGTATATGATAGTGTATGGTATATGATAGTGTATGGTATGTGATAGTGTATGATATATGATAGTGTATGATATATGATAGTGTATGGTATATGATAGTGTATGGTATATGATAGTGTATGATAGTGTATGATATATGATAGTGTATGATAGTGTATGATATGTGATACTGTATGATATGTGATACTGTATGATATATGATAGTGTATGATATGTGATAGTGTATGATATATGATAGTGTATGATATGTGATAGTGTATGATATATGATAGTGTATGATAGTGTACAATATATGATAATGTATGATATATTATCGTGTAAGGTATATGATAGTGTATGACAGTGTACAATATATGATAATGTATGTATGTGATAATGTATGATAGTGTATGATATATGATAGTGATTGATGTATGATAATGTATGAGAGAGAGGGAGAGAGAGAGAGAGAGAGAGAGAGAGAGGGAGAGATATGCATCCCTCTATTCAAGGTAGAGAGAGAGGTTGTGCTTCTAAACACTGATTTGCTTTTATTAGAGAGACAGAGAGAGAGAGAGAGAGAGAGGGAGAGAGAGAGAGAGAGGGAGAGAGAGAGAGACAGAGAGAGAGAGAGAGAGAGAGAGAGAGAGAGAGAGAGAGCAAGAGAGCAAACTATAAGGAAAGCTTTGACTATGTATACTGTATTATTGACTGTATGTTTGTTTTACTCCATGTGTAACTCTGTGTCGTTGTATGTGTCGAACTGTTTTGCTTTATCTTGGCCAGGTCGCAATTGTAAATGAGAAGTTGTTCTCAACTTGCCTACCTGGTTAAATAAAGGTGAAATAAATAAATGTACAGACTCAGTGAGCATAGCCTTGCTATTGAGAAAGGTCGCCGTAGGCAGACAGGCTATGTCCACACTGCCCACAAAATGAGGTGGTAACTGAGCTGCACTTCCTAACCTCCTGCCCAATGTATGAACATATTAAAGAGACATACATTTCCCTCAGATTACACAGACCAACAAGAATTCGAAAAACAAAACCGATTTTGATAAACTCCCATTTCTACTGGGTGAAATACAGTGTTCCATCACAGCAGCATAATCTGTGAGCTGTTCCCACAAGAAAAGGGCAACTAGTGAAGAACAAACACCATTGTAAATACAACCTATATTTATGACTATTTAATTTACCTTTTGTGCTTGAACTATTTGCACATCATTACAAGACTGTATATAGACGTCATATGACATTTGAAATGTCTTTATTCTTTTACAACTACTGTGAGTGTAATATTTACAGTTTATTTTTTAATTCACTTTTGTTTATTATCTATTTCACTTACTTTGGCTTTGTAAACATCATATGTTTCCCTTGACAATAAAGCCCCTAAATTGTAATTGAAATTGAGAGAGAGAGAAGGAGGGAGGGAGAAGGAGGGAGGAAGAGGCTCAAAACCAAACAGTAGCCTTATCTTCGTCCTCTTCCTTGCTTATCACTGATTGGATCTGGCTTGATGAATGACAGGGGGGGGGGAGTCTCAGGCGCTCACAATTGGCTGAACACTGAGCCTGTTGTGTTAGGCCAACTGAAGGGTGGAGGAGTGGAGGAGTGGGGGAGGGAGAGAGAGAGAGGGGGGCTACAGAAAGTAAGGGAGGGAGAGAGGAAGGAAAAGGGATGAGACATATTTCCCTCAGATTACACAGAACCACAAAGAATTTGAAAACAAAAAACTCAATTTTGATAAACTCCCATATCTACTGGATGAAATACCACAGTGTTCCATCACAGCAGCAAGATTTGTGACCTGTTGCCACAAGAAAAGGGAAACCAGTGAAGAACAAACACAATTGTAAATATAATCCATATTTATGTTTATTTATTTTCCCTTTTGTACTTCAACTATTTGCACATAATATGACATTTGAAATGTCATAATTATTTTGGATCTTTTGTGAGTGTAAAGGTTAATTTGTAATTAACCGTTAACCGTTAAAATGTTTTATTTCATTTTTGTTTATTATATAGTTAACTTGCTTCGGCAATGTAAACATGTGTTTCCCACGGCATTAAAAGTCCCTTAAACTGAAAATTGAATTGAGAGAAAGGGGTGTCTGACATCCTGCTAATGAATATGTAGAATATGTCTTCTCTTCGCTGCTTTGAAAGAACCACCTCTAGGGCTAATTCAGTCTTTCAAAGAAGAGCTGATAGGATCTAATGGCTTAATAATATACACAACATGAGTTATAGGGCTTGCTGTCTTCCTGCCCTGGGAGAGAGGGATGATGAGAAGAGAGGACAGGAGACGAGGCCACAGGGCATGACTCCTCTCTACACTCTCCCTCCACCTGTCCTCTCATGTCAAAGAAGACAACATGAAGAGTAGCAGCGAGATCAGGAGATCAGAGAATTACGTCCCAATGGGCACCCTATTCCCTACACAGTGCACTACATACACCTTAGCCAAAAACATTTAAACTCAGTTTTAAACAATTCCTGACAATAAATTCAGAGTAAAAATTCCCTCTCTTAGATCAGTTAGGATCACCAATTTTTTAAGAATGTGAAATGTCAGAATAATAGTAGAGAGAATAATTTATTTCAGCTTTTATTTATTTCATCACATTCCAAAGTTGGTCAGAAGTTTACATACACTCAATTAGTATTTGGTAGCATTGCCTTTAAATTGTTTAACTTGGGTCAAACATTTCGGGTAGCCTTCCACAAGCTTTCAACAATAAGTTCGGTAAATTGCGGCCAATTCCGTCTGACACAGCTGGTGTAACTGAGTCAGGTTTGTAGGCCTCCATTTTCACACATGCTTTTTCAGTTCTTCCCACACATTTTCTATAGGATTGAGGTCAGGGCTTTGTGACTCCAATACCTTGACTTTGTTGTCCTTAAGCCATTTTGCCACAACTAGGACCATGCCCCAGGACTACCTGACATGATGACTCCTTGCTGTCCCCAGTCCACCTGGCCATGCTGCTGCTCCAGTTTCAACTGATCTGCCTTACTATTATTCGACCATGCTGGTCATTTATGAACATTTGAACATCTTGGCAATGTTCTGTTATAATCTCCACCCGGCACAGCCAGAAGAGGACTGGCCACCCCACATAGCCTGGTTCCTCTCTAGGTTTCTTCCTAGGTTTTGGCCTTTTCTAGGGAGTTTTTCCAAGCCACCGTGCTTCGACACCTGCATTGCTTGCTGTTTGGGGTTTTAAGCTGGTTTTCTGTACAGCACTTTGAGATATCAGCTGATGTACGAAGGGCTATATAAATAAATTTGATTTGATTTGATTTGGTAGTGTGCTTGGGGTCAATGTCCATTTGGAAGACACATTTGTGACCAAGCTTTAAATTCCTGACTGATGTCTTGAAATGTTGCTTCAATATATCCACATAATTCTCCTGCCTCATGATGCCATCTATTTTGTGAAGTGCACCAGTCCCTCCTGCAGCAAAGCACCCCCACTACTTGATGCTGCCACCCCCGTGCTTCATAGTTGGGATGGTGTTAATATAATAATATATGCCATTTAGCAGACGCTTTTATCCAAAGCGACTTACAGTCATGTGTGCATACATTCTACGTATGGGTGGTCCCGGGGATCGAACCCACTACCCTGGCGTTACAAGCGCCATGCTCTACCAACTGAGCTACAGAAGGACCAGTGTTCTTCAGCTTGCAAGCATCCCCCTTTTTCCTCCAAACATAATGATGGTCATTATGGTCAAACAGTTATATTTTTGTTTCATCAGACCAGAGGACATTTCTCCAAATAGTACGATCTTTGTCCCCATGTGCAGTTGCAAAACGTAGTCTGGCTTTTTTATGGTGGTTTTGGAGCATTGGCTTCTTCCTTGCTGAGAGCCCTTTCAGGTTATGTCGATATAGGACTCGTTTTAGTGTGGATATAGATAATTTTGTACCTGTTCCCTCCAGCATCTTCACAAGGTCCTTTGCTGTTGTTCTGGGATTGATTTGCACTTTTCGCACCAAAGTAGGTTCATCTCTAGGAGACAGAACACATCTCCATCCTGAGCGGTATGACGGCTGTGTGGTCCCATGGTGTTTATACTTGCATACTATTGTTTGTACAGATGGTATCTTCAGGTGTTTGGAAATTGCTCCCAAGAATCAGAATTGTGGAGGTCTACAAATTATTTTCTGAGGTCTTGGCTAATTTCTTTTGATTCTCCCATAATGTCAAGCAAAGAGGCACTGAGTTTGAAGGTAGGCCTTGAAGTACATCCACAGGAACACCTCCAAATGACTCAAATGATGTCAATTAGCCTTTCAGAAGCTTCTAAAGCAATGGAATCATTTTCTGGATTTTTCCAAGCGGTTTAAAGGCACAGTCAACATAGTGTATCGAAACTTCTGACCCACTGGAATTGTGATACAGTGAATTATAAGTGAAATAATCTATCTGTAAACAATTGTTGGAAAAATGACTTGAGTCATGCACAAAGTAGATCTAACTGACTTGCCAAAATATAGTTTTGCCCAAAAAAACAAGTTTTAATGACTCCAAGTGTATTGTAAGGACGCTGGAGAATAAAAGCAGGTACGGGGAGTTGACATTTAATTAGGAACGGACAAACAGAGCGGGAACAGTGTCTGAAACATGCACCAGTAGGGACAAATATATCGGAGGTAATGAACAGGTGAGTCCAGGTCAGTCCAATATCGCTGAAGTGAAATACAAGCTTTAGACTTCTCAGTGTGTGGAAATTACTCTATGGTACGTGTGTATGTGTGTGTGTGTGTGTGTGTGTTACAGGTAATAAACAGGTGATTGAGTGAGTCCAGGTCAGTCCAATATCGCTGAAGTGCATGATGAGGAAAGGCAGGTGTGCGTAATGATCGTGACGTAATGTGTGTGTGTCTGTCTGGTGCCGTGCGCGTGTGTGTGGAAAGTGTGGGTGTGTGTCTGTGTGTGTGTGTAAACTGTATGTGTGATACTGTCTGTCTGTCTGTCTAATGTCATGATATAATGTTCAGATACAGTATATGTGGCTTGTCATTGACAAAGGTCTGGGCTCTCTGAAGAAAAGATTGGAGGTTAATCTGGGTGTGTGTGTCGTGTACAGTTTGTTGACAAAGTTCATGATACATTTATGATGTGTGTTACAGGTAATAAACAGGTGATTGAGTGAGTCCAGGTCAGTCCAATATCGCTGAAGTGCATGACGAGGAAAGGCCGGTGTGCGTAATGATCGTGACGTAATGCAGGGCAGTCTGGTGCCCACCGGGTTGGAAAGAGCGGGAGTGTGACATGTATGTAAACATCCGACATCCGACTGTATATGTCTTTTCATCCTAATGTCATGATATAATGTTCAGATACAGTATATGTGGCTTGTCATTGACAAAGGTCTGGGCTCTCTGAACAAAAGATTAACAGGAGGTTAATCTGGGTGCAGGGGAAATCCCTCCCGTACAGTTTGTTGACAAAGTTCATGATACATTTATGATAAACGATAGCCAAGACTGTAGGTATTAAATAGTATAGTCCAAATTTTTGGGGGGACAAAATACGTAAAGCAAGCTTCACCGCCGTAGATTCACGCAAAAAGGTTCCATTAACAGGAAACTTCACAAGAGGGGGATTCATGACAGTTAGCTACCTTCTACCAGCCTATCCTTCCTTCCCTTCCTCCACCTCGTTATCAGGACACTCTTTGAGAAAAGGGTTCCAAAAGGGTTATTCGGCTGTCCAGGTAGAATCTCCCCCCATAGGAGAACCCTTTTTGATTTCAGGTAGAACCCCCCCCCCAACACACACACACCTCATTTCATACTCTGGTCATGGCCCCATAAGGAGAACCATCTCTCACACCATGACCAAGCTGAAGCAGACATGTATAATGCCAGGAGAGGGGGGAGAATTTAATCCTAGTAAAAATTCCCTGTCTTAGGTCAGTTAGGATCACCACTTTATTTTAAGAATGTGAAATGTCAGAGTAATAGTAGAGAGAATGATTTATTTCAGCTTTTATTTCTTTCATCACATTCCCAGTGGGTCAGAAGTTTACACACACTCAATTAGTACTTTGTAGCATTGCCTTTAAATTGTTTGTGTGGTCCCATGTTGTTGAACCTTGCGTACTATTGTTTGTACAGATGATGTGGTACCTTCAGGCATTTGGAAATTGCTCCACAGGTGCACCTCCCATTGACTCAAATGATGTCAATTAGCCAATCAGAAGCTTCTAAAGCCATGACATCCTTTTATGGAATTTTACAAGCCGTTTAAAGGCACAGTCAACTTAGTGTAAACTTCTGACGCACTGGAATTGTGATACAAATAATCTGTCTGTAAACAATTGTTGGAAAAATGACTTGTGTCATGCAGACAGTAGATGTCCTAACTGATTTGCCAAAACTATAGTTTGTGTTAACAAGACATTTGTGGAGTGGTTGAAAAACAAGTTTTAATGACTCCAACCTAAGTGTATTTAAACTTCTGACTTTAGCTGTATGTACAGTACCAGTCAAAAGTTTAGACACTCCTACTTATTCAAGGGTTTTTCTTTATTTTTACTATTTTTACATTGTAGAATAATAGTGAACACATCAAAACTATGAAATAACACATATGGAATCACGTAGTAAGCAAAGATATATTTTATATATGAGATTCTTCAAAGTAGCCACCTTGAAGACAGCTTTGCATACTCTTGGCATTCTCTCAACCAGCTTCATGAGGTAGTCACCTGGAATGCATTTCAATTAACAGGTGTGCCCTGTTAAAATATTATTATTATGTTAAAAGTTGATTTGTGGAATTGTTTTCCTTCTTAACTTCTTACGGATCATTGAGACACTAGCGTCTCACCTCAACAACATCCGGTAAAATTGCAGAGTGCGAAATTCAAATGACAGAAATTGTAATGTTAAACATTCATGAAAATACAAGTATAAAGCTTCACTTCTTGTTATTCCAGCCGCGTTGTCAGATTTCAAAAAGGCTTTACGGCGAAAGCACACCATGCGATTATCTGAGGACAGCGCCCTGCACACAAAAGCATTACATACATTTTCCAAACAAGCAGAGACGTCACGAAAGTCAGCAATAACGATAAACTAAATCACTTTGAAGATCTTTATCTGGTTGCAATCACACGGGTCCCAGCTACATACCAAATGGTCCTTTTGTTCGATAAAGTTCTTCTTTATAGCCCAAAAAAAGTCAGTTTCATTGTCGCACTAGACTCAGTAATCCACCGGTTTCCCTCATTCAAAATGCAAATGAATCCTGTAAACTTCTTCCAAACACATCGAACAACGTTCCTAATCAATCCTCAGGTATCCTAATCAATCCTCAGGTATCCTAATCAATCCTCAGGTATCCTAATCAATCCTCAGGTATCCTAATCAATCCTCAGGTATCCTAATCAATCCTCAGGTACACTAATCAATCCTCAGGTATCCTAATCAATCCTCAGGTATCCTAATCAATCCTCAGGTATCCTAATCAATCCTCAGGTATCCTAATCAATCCTCAGGTATCCTAATCAATCCTCAGGTACACTAATCAATCCTCAGGTATCCTAATCAATCCTCAGGTATCCTAATCAATCCTCAGGTATCCTAATCAATCCTCAGGTATCCTAATCAATCCTCAGGTACACTAATCAATCCTCAGGTACACTAATCAATCCTCAGGTATCCTAATCAATCCTCAGGTATCCTAATCAATCCTCAGGTATCCTAATCAATCCTCAGGTATCCTAATCAATCCTCAGGTACACTAATATGTAAATAAACAATAAAATTTAAGACAGAGAATATCGGAGATAAATAACAAATAACAAATAACAAATAACAAAGTCCCTCACCGGAACAACAAGCGACAAACACTACAGCCAAAATGGGAGCCACTTACAAAAACTACAAATTCTAGCTCATTTTTCAAAAATCAAGCCTTAAACTCTTTCTAAAGACTGTTGACATCTAGTGGAAGCCCTAGGAACTGCAATCTGGGAGGTCTTCCTTTTATATTCCCATTGACAGCAATAGTGAGCTGAATTGTTTTATTTTCTGGATGGATTCTCCTCTGGGTTTCACCTGCCATATCAGTTCTGTTATACTCACAGACATTATTTTAACAGTTTTGGAAACTTTAGAGTGTTTTCTATCCAATACTACTAATATGCATATCCTAGCTTCTGGGCCTGAGTAACAGGCAGTTTACTTTGGGCACCTCATTCATCCAAACTTCCGAATACTGTCCCCTAGCCCGAAGAAGTTAATGCGTTTGAGCTAATCAGTTGCAAAGCAGCTGTGATATACAGAAGTTAGCCCTAAAAAGACCAAGTCCATATCAAGAACAGCTCAAATAAGCAAAGAGAAACGACAGTCCATCAGTACTTTGAGACATGAAGATCAGTCAATAAGGAACATTTCAAGAACTTTGAAAGTTTCTTCGAGAACAGCTCAAATAAGCAAAGAGAAACGACAGTCCATCATTACTTTAAGACATGAAGGTCAGTCAATAAGGAACATTTCAAGAACTTCCTTATTGACTGACCTTCATGTCTTAAAGTAATGATGGACTGTCGTTTCTCTTTGCTTATTTGAGCTGTTCTTGATATGGACTTGTCGCAAAACCCATCAAGCACTGTGATGAAACTGGCTCTCATGAGGATCACCACAGGAAAGGAAGACTCAGAGTTACCTCTGCTGCAGGGGATAAGTTCATTAGAGTTAACTGCACCTCAGATTGCAGCCCAAATAAATGTTTCACAGAGTTCAAGTAACAGACACATTTCAACACCAACTGTTCAGAGGAGACTGTGTGAATCAGGCCTTCATTGTCGAATTGCTGCAAAGAAACCATTACTAAAGGACACCAATAATAAGAAGAGACTTACTTGGGCCAAAAAACACGAGCAATGGACCTTAGACCGGTGGAAATCTGTCCTTTGGTCTGATGAGACCAAATGAGAGATTTTTGGTTCCAACCACCGTGTCTTTGTGAGACGCAGAGCAGGTGAGCGGATGATTTTCAAAGCATGCAGGAGGAGGGTTTGATGGTGCTTTGCTGGTGACACTGTCAGTGATTTATTTAGATTTTTAGGCACACTTAACCAGCATGTCTACCACAGCATTCTGCAGTGATACATCTGGTTTCCGCTTAGTGGGACTATCATTTGTTTTTCAACAGGACAATGACCCAACACACCTCCAGGCCGTCAGATGACCTGGCGTCCACAATCACCTGAGTTGTACCGCAGAGGGAAGGAAAAGCAGCCAACAAGTGCTCACCATATGTGGGAACTCCTTCAAAACTGTTGGAAAAGCATTCCTCATGAAGCTGGTTGAGAGAATGCCAAGAGTGTGCAAAGCTGTCGTCAAGGTAACGGGTAGCTACTTTGAAGAATCTCGAATATAACATATATTTTTATTTCTTTAACACAGTTTTGGTTGCTACCTGATTCCACGTGTGTTATTTCCTCGTTCTGATGTCTTCACTATTATTCTACAATGTAGAAAAAAGTTTTAAAAAATAAGAAAGATCCTTGAATGAGTAGGTGTGTCCAAACTTTTGACTGGTACTGTATATACACTGAGTGGACAAAACATTAAGGACACCCTCCTAATATTGAGTTGCAACCCACCTTTTGCCCTCAGAACAGCCTAAATTCTCAACTCTACAAGGTGTCGAAAGTGTCCCACAGGGATTCTGGTCCATGTTGACCCCGATGATTCCCACCATTTTTGATGCACACGGGAAACTGTTGAGCGTGAAAAACCCAGAAGCGTTGAAGTTCTTGTCACAAACCGGTAATGCTGGCACCTACTACCATTTCCCCTACTTGCCTCAATAGAGAGGGCCCAGGCTGGGGGTTTGGTAGGGCGGGTTATGGGGGGTGCCTGCTGAACCCCTACTTGCCTCACTAGAGAGGGCCCAGGCTGGGGGTTTGGTAGGGCGGGTTGTGGGGGGTGCCTCCTGAACCCCTACTTGCCTCACTAGAGAAGGCGCAGGCTGGGGGGCTGGGGGGGTGCCTGCGGTTCCCCTGGGGGCATGTTTTCACTCCCTCCCCCGGTCCTGCTCCAGTTAGCTCACTCACTCAAGACCAGACACCATCCCTCCTTATTTCCCCCCCCCAATCTCTCTCCTGCCTTCTGGACACTACAATTGAAGTCCATTTGCTCTGGTTGATCAGTCCCCTAGCCAAGGGCCATGTCTATCATCAGTGCACAATATTTGTGGCAGAAGTTCATATGCCCCACTAGGGAATAGCCTATCAAGTCCAGATGGGCTTCCTTTAAAAGAGAGTAGAATGGACTGCAGACTTGCAGCTCACTGGATAATAGCTAACACACACACACACACACACACACACACACACACACACACACACACACACACACACACACACACACACACACACACACACACACACACACACACACACACACACACACACACACACACACACACACACACACACACACACAGTGGGACAGAAAGACAGAACGCATGGACACAGTTATTCACCTAATTAACATCTGTTCAGTGTGTGTGTGTGTGTGTGTGTGTCCCATGTGGCATCCAGTCCCCTTACATAGTGTACTACTTTAGACAAGAGCCCTGTGGGTAGCTCTATAAGTAGTGTGTTAGGGAGGCAGCCTCTGTCTACTCCACCACCTTGATAGTAAACTAGGGAATCAGCATATAATAGAACACACATTTTAAATGAATTAATCATATAGTTGCTGTACATCTCACCATTTCACTTTGCCTATATATATACGTATATATAAATTGTGAAATACATTCAGATGATTCCTCAGAAAATAGATGTAAAAAAACTATAAAACTATTTATAAACTTGATAAAGTTGATGTTAAATAAATCCAGTCAGAGTCAAGCAGATCCCCTCTGCTGTCTGGGACAATGACTGTAGCACCACACAGAGTCAAGCAGATCCCCTCTCCTGTCTGGGACAATGACTGTAGCACCACACAGAGTCAAGCAGATCCCCTCTGCTGTCTGGGACAATGACTGTAGCACCACACAGAGTCAAGCAGATCCCCTCTGCTGTCTGGGACAATGACTGTAGCACCACACAGAGTCAAGCAGATCCCCTCTGCTGTCTGGGACAATGACTGTAGCACCACACAGAGTCAAGCAGATCCCCTCTGCTGTCTGGGACAATGACTGTAGCACCACACAGAGTCAAGCAGATCCCCTCTGCTGTCTGGGACAATGACTGTAGCACCACACAGAGTCAAGCAGATCCCCTCTGCTGTCTGGGACAATGACTGTAGGACCACACAGAGTCAAGTAGATCCCCTCTGCTGTCTGGGACAATGACTGTAGCACCACACAGAGTCAAGCAGATCCCCTCTCCTGTCTGGGACAATGACTGTAGCACCACACAGAGTCAAGCAGATCCCCTCTGCTGTCTGGGACAATGACTGTAGCACCACACAGAGTCAAGCAGATCCCCTCTGCTGTCTGGGACAATGACTGTAGCACCACACAGAGTCAAGCAGATCCCCTCTGCTGTCTGGGACAATGACTGTAGCACCACACAGAGTCAAGCAGATCCCCTCTGCTGTCTGGGACAATGACTGTAGGACCACACAGAGTCAAGCAGATCCCCTCTGCTGTCTGGGACAATGACTGTAGGACCACACAGAGTCAAGCAGATCCCCTCTGCTGTCTGAGACAATGACTGTAGCACCACACAGAGTCAAGTAGATCCCCTCTGCTGTCTGGGACAATGACTGTAGCACCACACAGAGTCAAGCAGATCCCCTCTGCTGTCTGGGACAATGACTGTAGCACCACACAGAGTCAAGCAGATCCCCTCTGCTGTCTGGGACAATGACTGTAGCACCACACAGAGTCAAGCAGATCCCCTCTGCTGTCTGGGACAATGACTGTAGCACCACACAGAGTCAAGAGATCCCCTCTGCTGTCTGGGACAATGACAGAGTCAAGTAGATCCCCTCTGCTGTCTGGGACAATGACTGTAGCACCACACAGAGTCAAGCAGATCCCCTCTGCTGTCTGGGACAATGACTGTCTGGGACAAGCACCACACAGAGTCAAGCAGATCCCCTCTGCTGTCTGGGACAATGACTGTAGCACCACACAGAGTCAAGCAGATCCCCTCTGCTGTCTGGGACAATGACTGTAGCACCACACAGAGTCAAGCAGATCCCCTCTGCTGTCTGGGACAATGACTGTAGCACCACACAGAGTCAAGTAGATCCCCTCTGCTGTCTGGGACAATGACTGTAGGACCACACAGAGTCAAGCAGATCCCCTCTCCTGTCTGGGACAATGACTGTAGGACCACACAGAGTCAAGCAGATCCCCTCTGCTGTCTGAGACAATGACTGTAGCACCACACAGAGTCAAGCAGATCCCCTCTGCTGTCTGGGACAATGACTGTAGCACCACACAGAGTCAAGCAGATCCCCTCTGCTGTCTGGGACAATGACTGTAGCACCACACAGAGTCAAGCAGATCCCCTCTGCTGTCTGGGACAATGACTGTAGCACCACACAGAGTCAAGCAGATCCCCTCTGCTGTCTGGGACAATGACTGTAGCACCACACAGAGTCAAGTCTGGGACAGATCCCCTCTACTGTCTGGGACAATGACTGTAGCACCACACAGAGTCAAGCAGATCCCCCCTCTGCTGTCTGGGACAATGACTGTAGCACCACACAGAGTCAAGCAGATCCCCTCTGCTGTCTGGGACAATGACTGTAGGACCACACAGAGTCAAGCAGATCCCCTCTGCTGTCTGGGACAATGACTGTAGCACCACACAGAGTCAAGCAGATCCCCTCTGCTGTCTGGGACAATGACTGTAGCACCACACAGAGTCAAGCAGATCCCCTCTGCTGTCTGGGACAATGACTGTAGGACCACACAGAGTCAAGCAGATCCCCTCTGCTGTCTGGGACAATGACTGTAGGACCACACAGAGTCAAGCAGATCCCCTCTGCTGTCTGAGACAATGACTGTAGCACCACACAGAGTCAAGCAGATCCCCTCTGCTGTCTGGGACAATGACTGTAGCACCACACAGAGTCAGAGTCAGATCCCCTCTGCTGTCTGGGACAATGACTGTAGCACCACACAGAGTCAAGCAGATCCCCTCTGCTGTCTGGGACAATGACTGTAGCACCACACAGAGTCAAGCAGATCCCCTCTGCTGTCTGAGACAATGACTGTAGCACCACACAGAGTCAAGTAGATCCCCTCTGCTGTCTGGGACAATGACTGTAGCACCACACAGAGTCAAGCAGATCCCCTCTGCTGTCTGGGACAATGACTGTAGCACCACACAGAGTCAAGCAGATCCCCTCTGCTGCTGGGTCTGGGACAATGACTGTGGGACAATGACAGCACCACACAGAGTCAAGCAGATCCCCTCTGCTGTCTGGGACAATGACTGTAGCACCACACAGAGTCAAGCAGATCCCCTCTGCTGTCTGGGACAATGACTGTAGGACCACACAGAGTCAAGCAGATCCCCTCTGCTGTCTGGGACAATGACTGTAGGACCACACAGAGTCAAGCAGATCCCCTCTGCTGTCTGAGACAATGACTGTAGGACCAGACTGTCTGGGACAGAGTCACCACACAGATCAGATCCCCTCTGCTGTCTGGGACAATGACTGTAGGACCACACAGAGTCAAGCAGATCCCCTCTGCTGTCTGAGACAATGACTGTAGGACCACACAGAGTCAAGCAGATCCCCTCTGCTGTCTGAGACAATGACTGTAGCACCACACAGAGTCAAGCAGATCCCCTCTGCTGCCTGGGACAATGACTGTAGCACCACACAGAGTCAAGCAGATCCCCTCTGCTGTCTGGGACAATGACTGTAGCACCACACAGAGTCAAGCAGATCCCCTCTGCTGTCTGGGACAATGACTGTAGCACCACACAGAGTCAAGCAGATCCCCTCTGCTGTCTGGGACAATGACTGGGACAATCAAGCAGACTGTAGTCTGGGACCACACAGAGTCAAGCAGATCCCCTCTGCTGTCTGGGACAATGACTGTAGCACCACACAGAGTCAAGCAGATCCCCTCTGCTGTCTGGGACAATGACTGTAGCACCACACAGAGTCAAGCAGATCCCCTCTGCTGTCTGGGACAATGACTGTAGCACCACACAGAGTCAAGCAGATCCCCTCTGCTGTCTGGGACAATGACTGTAGCACCACACAGAGTCAAGCAGATCCCCTCTGCTGTCTGGGACAATGACTGTAGCACCACACAGAGTCAAGCAGATCCCCTCTGCTGTCTGGGACAATGACTGTAGCACCACACAGAGTCAAGCAGATCCCCTCTGCTGTCTGGGACAATCCCCTCTGCTGTCTGAGACCACACAGAGTCAAGCAGATCTGCTGTCTGGGACAATGACTGTAGGACCACACTGTAGATCCCCTCTGCTGTCTGGGACCACACAGAGTCAAGCAGATCCCCTCTGCTGCCTGGGACAATGACTGTAGGACCACACAGAGTCAAGCAGATCCCCTCTGCTGTCTGGGACAATGACTGTAGCACCACACAGAGTCAAGCAGATCCCCTCTCCTGTCTGGGACAATGACTGTAGCACCACACAGAGTCACTGTGGCATCAGACGTGGAAGCAGAGAGTAAAAACATTAATCTAATCTAATATTGGACAGCTGGCCACACACACACACACACACACACATGCGCATACGCACAAACACACACATGCGCGCGCGCATACGCACACACACACACACACGATCCGCGTGCTGGGACAATACGCACACACACACATGCTGGGACACGTAGCACCACACAGAGTCACATCAGAGACAGAGTAAAAACACTAACTAATATTGGACAGCCACACACACACACACACACAGACAGGCACACATGCGCGCGCATACGCACACACACACACACACACACACACACACACAGCGCACACACACACACACACACACACACACACACACACACACACACACACACACACACACACACACACACACACACACACACACACACACACACACACACACACACACACACACACACACACAGACCAAGATACAGCCAGGCCTACAGTTCCTCCAACCCTGTGTCCCAAAAGTCTCCCTATTCCCTTTATAGAGCATTACTTTTCACCAGGGCCTTATGAGTCAATAGGGTTCCATTTTGTACGTAGCCTAAGGCTGTCCTGGGTCCTGGGCTGGAGAGAGCTGGGGACTAATGATGGTGCTACTTAGGGGCTCTACTTGGGGCTCTACTAGGGGCTCCACTAGGGGCTCTACTTGGGGCTCCACTAGGGGCTCTACTTAGGGGCTCTACTAGGGGCTCTACTAGGGTCTCTACTAGGGGCTCTACTAGGGGCTCTACTTGGGGCTCTACTAGGGGCTCTACTAGGGGCTCTACTGGGGCTCTACTTGGGGCTCTACTAGGGGCTCTACTAGGAGCTCTACTTGGGGCTCTACTAGGGGCTCTACCATCTCTACTAGGGGCTCCACTAGGGGCTCTACTTGGGGCTCTACTAGGGGCTCTACTTGGGGCTCTACTAGGGGCTCTACTAGGGGCTCTACTAGGAGCTCTACTTGGGGCTCTACTAGGGGCTCTACTAGGGGCTCTACTTGGGGCTCTACTAGGGGCTCCACTAGGGGCTCTACTTGGGGCTCCACTAGGGGCTCTACTTGGGGCTCTACTTGGGGCTCTACTAGGGGCTCTACTAGGGGCTCTACTAGGAGCTCTACTTGGGGCTCTACTAGGGGCTCTACCATCTCTACTAGGGGCTCCACTAGGGGCTCTACTTGGGGCTCTACTAGGGGCTCTACTTGGGGCTCTACTAGGGGCTCTACTAGGGGCTCTACTAGGAGCTCTACTTGGGGCTCTACTAGGGGCTCTACTAGGGGCTATACTTGGGGCTCTACTAGGGGCTCTACCATCTCTACTAGGGGCTCTACTAGGGGCTCTACTAGGGGCTCCACTAGGGGCTCTACTAGGGCTCTACTAGGAGCTCTACCATCTATACTAGGGGCTCTACTAGGGGCTCTACTAGGGGCTCCACTAGGGGCTCTACTAGGGGCTCTACTAGGGGCTCTACTAGGGGCTCCACTAGGGGCTCTACTAGGAGCTCTACCATCTCTACTAGGGGCTCTACTAGGGGCTCTACTAGGAGCTCTACCATCTCTACTAGGGGCTCCACTAGGGGCTCCACTATGGGCTCTACTAGGGGCTCTACTAGGAGCTCTACCATCTCTACTAGGGGCTCCACTAGGGGCTCTACTTGGGGCTCTACTAGGGGCTCCACTAGGGGCTCTACTAGGAGCTCTACCATCTCTACTAGGGGCTCTACTAGGAGCTCTACCATCTCTACTAGGGGCTCCACTAGGGGCTCTACTAGGGGCTCCACTAGGGGCACTACTAGGGGTTCTACTAGGGGCTCCACTAGAGGCTCTACCATCTCTACTAGGGGCTCCACTAGGGGCTCTACTAGGAGCTCTACCATCTCTACTAGGGGCTCTACTAGGGGCTCCAGTGGGGGCTCTACTAGGGGCTCCACTTTGGGGCTCTACTTGGGGCTCTACATGGGGCTCTACTTGGGGCTCTACTAGGGGCTCCACTAGGGGCTCTACTAGGAGCTCTACCATCTCTACTAGGGGCTCTACTAGGAGCTCTACTAGGGGCTCCACTAAGGGCTCTACTAGGGGCTCCACTAGGGGCTCTACTAGGAGCTCTACCAACTCTACTAGGGGCTCTACTAGGGGCTCCACTAGGGGCTCTACTAGGGGCTCTACTTGGGGCTCCACTAGAGGATCTACTAGGGGCTCCACTAGGGGCTCCACTAGGGGCTCTACTAGGGGCTCTACTAGGGGCTCTACTAGGGGCTCTACCACCTCTACTAGGGGCTCTACTAGAGGCTCTACCATCTCTACTAGGGGCTCCACTAGGGGCTCCACTAGGGGCTCTACTAGGAGCTCTACCATCTCTACTAGGGGCTCCACTAGGGGCTCCACTAGGGGCTCTACTAGGGGCTCTACCACCTCTACTAGGGGCTCTACTAGGGTCTCCACTAGAGGCTCTACCACCTCTACTAGGGGCTACACTAGAGGCTCTACTAGGGGCTCTACCACCTCTACTAGGGGCTCCATTAGAGGCTTACTAGGGGCTCTACCACCTCTACTATGGGCTCTACAAGGGGCTCTACTAGGGGCTCTACCAGGGGCTCCACTAGGGGCTCCACTATCTGTACTAGGGGCTCTACAAGGGCTCTACTAGGGGCTCTACCAGGGGCTCCACTAGGGGCTCCACTATCTGTACTAGGGGCTCTACTAGGGGCTCTACTAGGGGCTCTACCATCTCTACTAGGAGTTATACTAGGAGCTCCACTAGGGACTCTACTAGGGGATCCACTATGGGCTCTACTAGGGGCTCTACTAGGGGCTCTACCATCTCTACTAGGGGCTCCACTAGGGGCTCTACTAGGGGCTCCACTAGGAGCTCTACTAGGGGCTCTACTAGAGGCTCTACCATCTCTACTAGGGGCTCTACTAGGTTCTCCACTAGAGGCTCTACTAGGGGCTCTACTAGAAGTTCTACTAGGGGCTCTACTAGGACCTCTACTAGGGGCTCTTCTAGGAGCTCCACTAGGGGCTCTACTAGGGGCTCTACCATCTCTACTAGGGGCTCTACTAGGGGCTCTACCATCTCTACTAGGACTTCTACTAGGAGCTCCACTAGGGGCTCCACTAGGGGCTCTACTAGGGGCTCTACTAGCTCTACTAGGTGCTCTACTAGGGTCTCTACCAGGGTCTCTACTAGGGGCTCTACCTGGGGCTCTACTAGCTCTACTAGGGGCTCTACTAGCTCTACTAGCTCTACTAGGGGCTCTACTATCTCTACTTGGGGCTCTACTAGGTGCTCTACTTGGGGCTCTACTAGGGGCTCTACTAGCTCTACTAGGGGCTCTACTAGCGGCTCTACTGTGGTTAACACTAGGGGCTCTACTAAACTGCAGGACAAAATAAAAACCCTCCAACCCAAAAAGGCCTGTGGTGTTGATGGTATCCTCAATGAAATGATAAAACATACAGACCTAAAAATCCAATTGGCTATACTTAAACTCTTTAACATCATCCTCAGCTCTGGCATCTTCTTCCCCAACATTTGGAACCAAGGACTGATCACCCCAATTGACAAAAGTAGAGACAAATTTGACCCCAATAACTCCCGTGGAATATGCGTCAGCAGCAACCTTGGGAAAATCCTCTGCATTATCATTAACAGCAGACTTGTACACTTCCTCAATGAAAAAAATGTACTGAGCAAATGTCAAATTGGCCTTTTACCAAATTACCGCACGACAGACCATGTATTCACCCTGCACACCCTAATTGACAACCAAACAAACCAAAACAAAGGCAAAGTCTTCTCATGCTTTGGGAAGTTTGACTCAATTTGACATGAGGGTCTGCTATACAAATTGATGGAAAGTGGTGTTTGGGGAAAAACATAGAACATAAACAGTTTTATATATATATATATATATATATATATATATATATATATATATATATATATATATATATATATATATATATATATATATATATATATATATATATATATAGGTTGCAGCACCCGGTCTCACCCTACTAGAATCTGAAGTCAAATGTCTACTGTTTGCCCCAACCAAGGAGGACCCGCAGCAGCACCTAGATCTGTCCCCAACCAAGGAGGGCCTACAGCAGCACCTAGCTCTGTTCCCAACCAAGGAGGGCCCACAGAAGCACCTAGATCTGTCCCCAACCAAGGAGGGCCTACAGCAGCACCTAGATCTGTTCCCAACCAAGGAGGGCCCACAGCAGCACCTATATCTGTCCCCAACCAAGGAGGGCCCACAGCAGCACCTAGATCTGTTCCCAACCAAGGAGGGCCCACAGCAGCACCTAGATCTTCTACACAAATTCTGTGAGACATGGGTCCTGACAGTAAATCTCAGTTAGACAAAATAATGGTAAGAAGGGCCTTCTATGTCATCAAAAGGAACATAAAATTCGACACAACAATTAGCATCTGGCTAAAAATACTTGAATCAGTTATAGAACCCAATGCCCTTTATGGTTGTGAGGTCTGGGGTCCGCTCACCAGCCAAGACAAACACCAAATTGAGACTCTGCATGCAGAATTCTGCAGAAATATCCTCTGTGTACAACGTAGAACACCAATAAACGTTACATTCTACAACCACATAAAAGGAAGCGATTCCCAAACTTTCCATAACAAAGCCATCACCTACAGAAAGGTGAACCTGGAGAAGTGTCCCCTAAGCAAGCTGGTCCTGGGGCTCTGTTCACAAACACAAACACACCCCACAGAGCCCCAGGACAGCAACACAATTAGACCCAACCAAATCATGAAAAAAAAACATTGGAAAGAATTAACAAAAAAACAGAGCAAACAAGAATGCTATTTGGCCCTAAACAGAGAGTACACTGTGGCAGAATACCTGTCCACTGTGACAGACCCAAACTTATAGAAAGCTTAGACTATGTACAGACTCAGTGAGCATAGCCTTGCTATTGAGAAAGGCCGCCGTAGACAGACCTGGCTTTCAAGAGAAGACAGGCTATGTCCACACTGCCCACAAAATGAGATGGATACTGAGCTGCACTTCCTAACTTTATGCCAAATGCATGACAATATTAGAGACACATATTTCCCTCAGATTACAGAGATCCACAAAGAATTCGAAAACAAATCCTGATAAAATGTTGATTAACACCCATATCTACTGCGTGAAATACCACAGTGTGACATCACAGCAGCAAGATATGCGACCTGTTGCCACGAGAAAAGGGCAACCAGTGAAGAACACAACCCATATTTACGTTGGTTTATTTTCCCTTTTGTACTTTAACTATTTGCATGTCGTTACAACACTGTATATAGACATCATATGACATTTGACTTTATTCTTTTGGAACTTATGTGAGTGTAATGTTTACTGTTAATTTGTATATTATCTACCTCGCTTGCTTTGGCAATGTTAACACATGTTTCCCATGCCAATATAGCCCCTTGAATTGAATTGAGAGACAGAGAGAGAGAGAGACAGAGAGAGAAAGAAAGAGAGAGGAAGACAAATGGCTACATAATACTGTCATCATGAGTTAAACCATTGAGGCCAGGAAAGTAGCTCTTTCCCTCTCTCTTGCCCCCCCCCCCACCCTTCTCTCTCTCTCCCTTTCAATTCAATTCAATTTTAAGGGCTTTAGTGGCATGGAAAACAGATGTTTACATTGCCAAAGTAAATGGAATAGACAATAAACAAAAGGGACATAAACAAGGGAAATAAATAATCAGTAAACATTACACTCACACAAGTTTTTAAAGAATATAGACATTTGAAATGTTCTATTATTTGGCTCTGTACAGCGTTTCTCTCAGAGCTGTAGGGCTGCGGCAGACAGAGTATTTGGTTAAGAGGCGTGGTAAAGTGCCTTCCCCGGGCCGCTTCCACACATCTGCTTTTATGTTGGCCTTATTTATTGGGAGATGCTCCGCAGGCTTTTCAACAACATGTGGAGATGTTTCTACTATCACACATTACACAGTGGAGCGAACATAAAGCTATGGTTAGCTCTGGTTAGCATGGCTGATAGGCTACAGTTAGCATGGCT
>NC_060184.1:80340158-80342658 GCF_021184085.1 Oncorhynchus gorbuscha
ATGACATAGTATGTTTGAATGATGTAGTATGTTTGAATGACATAGTATGTTTGAATGATGTAGTATGTTTGAATGACATAGTATGTTTGAATGATGTAGTATGTTTGAATGACATAGTATGTTTGAATGATGTAGTATGTTTGAATGACATAGTATGTTTGAATGATGTAGTATGTTTGAATGACGTAGTATGTTTGAATGACATAGTATGTTTGAATGACATAGTATGTTTGAATGACGTAGTATGTTTGAATGACATAGTATGTTTGAATGACATAGTATGTTTGAATGACATAGTATGTTTGAATGATGTAGTATGTTTGAATGACATAGTATGTTTGAATGACGTAGTATGTTTGAATGACATAGTATGTTTGAATGATGTAGTATGTTTGAATGACATAGTATGTTTGAATGATGTAGTATGTTTGAATGACATAGTATGTTTGAATGATGTAGTATGTTTGAATGACATAGTATGTTTGAATGATGTAGTATGTTTGAATGACATAGTATGTTTGAATGATGTAGTATGTTTGAATGACATAGTATGTTTGAATGATGTAGTATGTTTGAATGACGTAGTATGTTTGAATGACATAGTATGTTTGAATGACATAGTATGTTTGAATGATGTAGTATGTTTAAATGACATAGTATGTTTGAATGACATAGTATGTTTGAATGATGTAGTATGTTTGAATGATGTAGTATGTTTGAATGATGTAGTATGTTTGAATGATGTAGTATGTTTGAATGACATAGTATGCTTGAATGACATAGTATGTTTGAATGACATAGTATGTTTGAATGATGTAGTATGTTTGAATGATGTAGTATGTTTGAATGCCATAGTATGTTTGAATGATGTAGTATGTTTGAATGATGTAGTATGTTTGAATGACGTAGTATGTTTGAATGATGTAGTATGTTTGAATGATGTAGTATGTTTGAATGACATAGTATGTTTGAATGACATAGTATGTTTGAATGACATAGTATGTTTGAATGATGTAGTATGTTTGAATGATGTAGTATGTTTGAATGATGTAGCACGGTTGAATGACGTAGTACGTTTGAATGACATAGTATGTTTGAATGATGTAGTACGTTTGAATGATGTAGTATGATTGAATGGCTAAAAGATGGATGATCTCTGAATTATTGCACAAGTAATAAAAACAACACACTTGCTACTAGTGTTTATTGTTAGTCCAACTGCCAGTCGGTTTTGACTCAAAGTCAACCTCTTTCCTATGCCATGGCAGGTTCACTACCACTCAAACAAACACTCTGTGCGTTCCAAATCGCATGCTATTCTCTATATATTGTAGTGCACTACTTCTGGTGAAAAGTAGTGCACTATATAGGGGATAGGGTATCATTGTGATGCATGTTCTAAATTCCAAAGTCATATTGGACATTTTGTGGGGGGTTCAAGTCCTTCTAAAGCCTTCGGACAAATAAAGAACATCGTTGTGGGGGGTTCAAGTCCTTCTAAAGCCTTCGGACAAATAAAGAACATCGTTATGGGGGGTTCAAGTCCTTCTAAAGCCTTCGGACAAATAAAGAACATCGTTATGGGGGGTTCAAGTCCTTCTAAAGCCTTCGGACAAATAAAGAACATCTTTATGGGGGGTTCAAGTCCTTTGTTGTTTCGTTCCTATGACGCCTGAAAACACCGTTGTTGTTTTGAAATGTATATTGGTTCCGATCTGACTGAATAACTTGATAAGCACTATTTTTTTTGATGGTTGCAGGGAATATGGTGCGAACCAACGACCAATGCCATAGTTCTAGGTCTCCTTTTGTTTTATCTTGGGAACTGTTTGTCCTGAGCTAAGTGATTATTTGCAATACCTCGGTGAAGAGTTGTATAGCACGTAGTACTACCAAGACTACACAACTAGCATGCCATTTATATATATATATATATATATATATATATATATATATATATATATATATATATATATATATATATATATATTAAAATGGCATGCTAGTTGTGCATTCTTGGATATATATCATATACATATATAATATATATTAGTTGAATAAGAACTAATTTTATAATATTATGAACATCATAACCTTACTTTGAATTAGAACAGGAACAATATAAAGATGAATCTTTATGAAAATAAAGTTTATTTACAGAGCCTTCCGAAGGTCTTTATTCTCCTTGACTTGTTCCACGTTTTGTTGTGTTACAGCCTGAATTCAGAATGGATTCAATAGATGTTTTTATTTCTCACCCAACTACACACAATACACCATAATTACAAAGTGAAAACATGCTTGAAAATGTTTTGAAAATGAAATACAGAAATATGTCATTTACATAACAATCACCTTTGGCAGCGATTACAACTGTGAGTCTTTCTAGGTAAGTCTCTAAGAGCTGTGAGTCTTTCTGGGTGAGTCTCTAAGAGCTGTGAGTCTTTCTAGGTAAGTCTCTAAGAGCTGTGAGTCTTTCTGGGTGAGTCTCTAAGAGCTG
>NC_060184.1:80347658-80372658 GCF_021184085.1 Oncorhynchus gorbuscha
TTTCTGGTTCCAGGTCGAACCCTTTCTGGTTCCAGGTCGAACCCTTTCTGGTTCCAGGTCGAACCCTTTCTGGTTCCAGGTCGAACCCTTTCTGGTCCCCATAGGAGAACCTTTTCCACAGACGGTGGAAACCCTAACCCTTGAACCAAAAAGAGTTCTCACATGGGACAGCCGAAGAAATATTTTTTGGAACCCTTTTTTTCTAAGAGTGTACGGAATAGGGTGCTATTTGGGATATTGCCTCTGTGAGATACTTTGTGGCGCTGCCATGACGACAGCTAGGCTGGTGTAAACACACTCAGAATGGTCTGAATCAATGTGGGCCTGTTGCCTGGGGCCTGTCTCAAATGGAACACTATTCCCTTACAGTGCACTACTTTTGACCAGGACCCATATGTAGGGAATAGTGTGCCATTTGGGATCCAGCCCCAGGCTTCAAGGCCAGGCCAGGACCAAATTGAAAGTGATTGCTTGTAACTAGCGCTACCACATTATCATTCCTTCATGAAACACACGGCGTATTACTGTGGATGCACTTCCTAATCAACGTTTTTCAACACAAACCTACTGTGACCAATGCTGCATTTTCACGTTGTCTTTGCACTTACTAAAGGCTATTTTAAGACAGTGTATAGTTTTGAGTAAAAATCTTTTAAATTATTTTTTGTTAAAATGACACACCAAATGTAATATAGTTACACTTTTTGAATTGATAATAATTTTATTGATCCATTAATCATTAGAAACAATAAATACAGTTAGTAAATTTGCATCTCATTGCTAGTGGCGTCACCACAGACCCTGCTTTGGTCCTGGCCTGTATCACATAGGGAGTCCCATAGGGCGCCGCACAATTGGCCCAGCGTGCGTCAGGGTCAGGGTTTGACCCGGGGCAGGCCGTCATTATAAATAAGAATTTGTTCTTAACTGACTTGCCTAGTATAAATAAAGGTTAAATAAAAAAATTAAAATCACTGAACCAGGTTCAAATGTCAACTGACATCGTTCTATAACAACTGTCTAATTGGACAAAAAAAACAAAGTATTTAGTTTCCGTAGCGACGGGAAGGGGGATACTAAGGGTGTGTCCCAAATGGCATCCTATTTTATATATAGTGCATCATTGTTGACCAGAGACTATGGGTCTTTGACTATGGGCCCTGGTCTAAAAGTAGTGCACTATATACGGAATAGGGTGCAATTTAAGACAAACTACTGTAGATATCTGGCATGTAACTGTAACTGTATGTAACTGTAACTGTATGTAACTGTAACTGTAACTGTATGTAACTGTAACTGTATGTAACTGTAACTGTAACTGTATGTAACTGTAACTGTATGTAACTGTAACTGTATGTAACTGTATGTAACTGTAACTGTAACTGTAACTGTATGTAACTGTAACTGTAACTGTATGTAACTGTAACTGTAACTGTATGTAACTGTAACTGTAACTGTAACTGTAACTGTATGAAACTGTAACTGTATGTAACTATATGTAACTGTAACTGTATGTAACTGTAACTGTAACTGTAACTGTAACTGTAACTGTAACTGTATGTAACTGTAACTGTATGTAACTATATGTAACTGTAACTGTATGTAACTGTAACTGTATGTAACTGTAACTGTAACTGTAACTGTAACTGTATGTAACTGTATGTAACTGTATGTAACTGTAACTGTATGTAACTGTATGTAACTGTATGTAACTGTATGTAACTGTAACTGTATGTAACTGTAACTGTAACTGTAACTGTGTGTAACTGTATGTAACTGTATGTAACCGTATGTAACTGCAGGGAAACATTTTTATTAATATTGAACACTTATCCCGTATCATCATCAGCACCTGCTTCCGGTTGACTAAACGTTCTAATCGCAGCTCACACACACACACACACACACACACACACACACACACACACACACACACACACACACACACACACACACACACACACACACACACACACACACACACACACACACACCCCTCCGGCTCGGTTCCCCTCCCCTGAGGGTCCAGAGGTGTAAAGATGTGATTTTAAATTATACTGGGTAGTGAGGTGATGTTTAATTATACTGGGTAGTGATGTGATGTTTAATTAAACTAGGTGATGTTTAATTATACTGGGTAGTGATGTGATGTTTAATTATACTGGGTAGTGATGTTTAATTATACTGGGTAGTGAAGTTTAATTATACTGGGTAGTGATGTTTAATTATACTGGGTAGTGATGTTTAATTATACTGGGTAGTGATGTGATGTTTAATTATACTGGGTAGTGATGTGATGTTTAATTATACTGGGTAGTGATGTTTAATTATACTGGGTAGTGATGTTTAATTATACTGGGTAGTGATGTTTAATTATACTGGGTAGTGATGTGATGTTTAATTATACTGGGTAGTGATGTTTAATTATACTGGGTAGTGATGTTTAATTATACTGGGTAGTGAGGTGATGTTTAATTATACTGGGTAGTGGTGTTTAATTATACTGGGTAGTGATGTTTAATTATACTGGGTAGTGATGTTTAATTATACTGGGTAGTGATGTGATGTTTAATTATACTGGGTAGTGAGGTGATGTTTAATTATACTGGGTAGTGATGTTTAATTATACTGGGTAGTGATGTGATGCTTAATTATACTGGGTAGTGAGGTGATGTTTAATTATACTGGGTAGTGATGTTTAATTATACTGGGTAGTGAGGTGATGTTTAATTATACTGGGTAGTGATGTTGAATTATACTGGGTAGTGATGTTTAATTATACTGGGTGTGATGTTTAATTATACTGGGTAGTGATGTGATGTTTAATTATACTGGGTAGTGAGGTGATGTTTAATTATACTGGGTAGTGATGTGATGTTTAATTATACTGGGTAGTGAGGTGATGTTTAATTATACTGGGTAGTGATGTTTAATTATACTGGGTAGTGAGGTGATGTTTAATTATACTGGGTAGTGATGTTTAATTATACTGGGTAGTGATGTTTAATTATACTGGGTAGTGATGTGATGTTTAATTATACTGGGTAGTGATGTGATGTTTAATTATACTGGGTAGTGATGTGATGTTTAATTATACTGGGTAGTGATGTTTAATTATACTGGGTAGTGATGTGATGTTTAATTATACTGGGTAGTGATGTGATGTTTAATTATACTGGTTAGTGAGGTGATGTTTAATTATACTGGGTAGTGATGTTTAATTATACTGAGTAGTGATGTTTAATTATACTGGGTAGTGATGTTTAATTATACTGGGTAGTGATGTTTAATTATACTGGGTAGTGATGTTTAATTATACTGGGTAGTGATGTTTAATTATACTGGGTAGTGATGTTTAATTATACTGGGTAGTGATGTTTAATTATACTGGGTAGTGATGTTTAATTATACTGGGTAGTGATGTTTAATTATACTGGGTAGTGATGTGATGTTTAATTATACTGGGTAGTGATGTGATGTTTAATTATACTGGGTAGTGATGTGATGTTTAATTATACTGGGTAGTGATGTTTAATTATACTGGGTAGTGATGTGATGTTTAATTATACTGGGTAGTGATGTGATGTTTAATTATACTGGGTAGTGATGTGATGTTTAATTATACTGGGTAGTGATGTGATGTTTAATTATACTGGGTAGTGAGGTGATGTTTAATTATACTGGGTAGTGATGTTTAATTATACTGGGTAGTGATGTTTAATTATACTGGGTAGTGATGTGATGTTTAATTATACTGGGTAGTGATGTGATGTTTAATTATACTGGGTAGTGATGTTTAATTATACTGGGTAGTGATGTGATGTCTAATTATACTGGGTAGTGATGTGATGTTTAATTATACTGGGTAGTGAGGTGATGTTTAATTATACTGGGTAGTGATGTTTAATTATACTGAGTAGTGATGTTTAATTATACTGGGTAGTGATGTTTAATTATACTGGGTAGTGATGTTTAATTATACTGGGTAGTGATGTTTAATTATACTGGGTAGTGATGTTTAATTATACTGGGTAGTGATGTTTAATTATACTGGGTAGTGATGTTTAATTATACTGGGTAGTGATGTTTAATTATACTGGGTAGTGATGTTTAATTATACTGGGTAGTGATGTGATGTTTAATTATACTGGGTAGTGATGTGATGTTTAATTATACTGGGTAGTGATGTGCAATTTGTAAGTCGCTCTGGATAAGAGCGTCTGCTAAATGACTTAAATGTAAATGTAAATGTAAATGTAAATGATGTTTAATTATACTGGGTAGTGATGTTTAATTATACTGGGTAGTGATGTGATGTTTAATTATACTGGGTAGTGATGTGATGTTTAATTATACTGGGTAGTGATGTGATGTTTAATTATACTGGGTAGTGATGTGATGTTTAATTATACTGGGTAGTGAGGTGATGTTTAATTATACTGGGTAGTGAGGTGATGTTTAATTATACTGGGTAGTGATGTTTAATTATACTGGGTAGTGATGTTTAATTATACTGGGTAGTGATGTGATGTTTAATTATACTGGGTAGTGATGTTTAATTATACTGGGTAGTGATGTGATGTTTAATTATACTGGGTAGTGATGTTTAATTATACTGGGTAGTGGTGTTTAATTATACTGGGTAGTGAGGTGATGTTTAATTATACTGGGTAGCGATGTTTAATTATACTGGGTAGTGATGTTTAATTATACTGGGTAGTGATGTGATGTTTAATTATACTGGGTAGTGATGTTTAATAATACTGGGTAGTGATGTGATGTTTAATTATACTGGGTAGTGATGTGATGTTTAATTATACTGGGTAGTGATGTTTAATTATACTGGGTAGTGATGTGATGTTTAATTATACTGGGTAGTGATGTGATGTTTAATTATACTGGGTAGTGATGTTTAATTATACTGGGTAGTGATGTTTAATTATACTGGGTAGTGATGTTTAATTATACTGGGTAGTGATGTTTAATAATACTGGGTAGTGATGTGATGTTTAATTATACTGGGTAGTGATGTTTAATTATACTGGGTAGTGATGTTTAATTATACTGGGTAGTGATGTTTAATAATACTGGGTAGTGATGTGATGTTTAATTATACTGGGTAGTGATGTTTAATTATACTGGGTGTGATGTTTAATTATACTGGGTAGTGGTGTTTAATTATACTGGGTAGTGATGTTTAATTATACTGGGTAGTGATGTGATGTTTAATTATACTGGGTAGTGATGTTTAATTATACTGGGTAGTGATGTTTAATTATACTGGGTAGTGATGTGATGTTTAATTATACTGGGTAGTGATGTTTAATTATACTGGGTAGTGATGTTTAATTATACTGGGTAGTGATGTGATGTTTAATTGTACTGGGTAGTTATGTTTAATTATACTGGGTAGTGGTGTTTAATTATACTGGGTAGTGATGTGATGTTTAATTATACTGGGTAGTGATGTGATGTTTAATTATACTGGGTAGTGATGTTTAATTATACTGGGTGTGATGTTTAATTATACTGGGTAGTGATGTTTAATTATACTGGGTAGTGATGTGATGTTTAATTATACTGGGTAGTGATGTGATGTTTAATTATACTGGGTAGTGATGTTTAATTATACTGGGTAGTGATGTTTAATTATACTGGGTAGTGATGTGATGTTTAATTATACTGGGTAGTGATGTGATGTTTAATTATACTGGGTAGTGAGGTGATGTTTAATTATACTGGGTAGTGAGGTGATGTTTAATTATACTGGGTAGTGATGTTTAATTATACTGGGTAGTGATGTTTAATTATACTGGGTAGTGATGTGATGTTTAATTATACTGGGTAGTGATGTTTAATTATACTGGGTAGTGATGTTTAATTATACTGGGTAGTGATGTGATGTTTAATTATACTGGGTAGTGATGTGATGTTTAATTATACTGGGTAGGGAGGTGATGTTTAATTATACTGGGTAGTGAGGTGATGTTTAATTATACTGGGTAGTGATGTTTAATTATACTGGGTAGTGATGTTTAATTATACTGGGTAGTGATGTGATGTTTAATTATACTGGGTAGTGATGTTTAATTATAATGGGTAGTGATGTTTAATTATACTGGGTAGTGATGTGATGTTTAATTATACTGGGTAGTGATGTGATGTTTAATTATACTGGGTAGTGATGTTTATTTATACTGGGTAGTGATGTTTAATTATACTGGGTAGTGATGTTTAATTATACTGGGTAGTGATGTTTAATTATACTGGGTAGTGATGTTTAATTATACTGGGTAGTGATGTTTAATTATACTGGGTAGTGATGTGATGTTTAATTATACTGGGTAGTGATGTTTAATTATACTGGGTAGTGATGTGATGTTTAATTATACTGGGTAGTGAGGTGATGTTTAATTATACTGGGTAGTGAGGTGATGTTTAATTATACTGGGTAGTGATGTTTAATTATACTGGGTAGTGATGTTTAATTATACTGGGTAGTGATGTTTAATTATAATGGGTAGTGATGTTTAATTATACTGGGTAGTGATGTGATGTTTAATTATACTGGGTAGTGATGTTTAATTATACTGGGTAGTGATGTTTAATTATACTGGGTAGTGATGTTTAATTATACTGGGTAGTGAGGTGATGTTTAATTATACTGGGTAGTGATGTTTAATTATACTGGGTAGTGATGTTTAATTATACTGGGTAGTGATGTTTATTTATACTGGGTGTGATGTTTAATTATACTGGGTAGTGATGTGATGTTTAATTATACTGGGTAGTGATGTGATGTTTAAGTATACTGGGTAGTGATGTGGTGTTTAAGTATACTGGGTAGTGAGGTGATGTTTAATTATACTGGGTAGTGAGGTGATGTTTAATTATACTGGGTAGTGAGGTGATGTTTGGCGGAGGTGGAAAAGATGACCATATATTCCTGACATACAACATGAGTTGGATACAGATCCGGCTGAGGAAACAGGAAACCAGATCATTCTACTGCTCTGCTATTCACACATTATATTTTATTTTACTCAGCACGCAAACACACACACGGGTCCCCTCCCGTCTCACCTGATCCTGAGAAGCTGTCTAGGGAGGCGTCGGCTACTGGGGTGGTGATGTCACTGCTGCTCATTGGTTCTGTTTTAACTGGGGACAAAGACAACACACACACCGTCAGCATACACACACACACACCATCGGCCCCACACACACACACACCATCGGCCCCCCCACACACACACACACACACACACGCACGCACGCACGCACGCACACGCATAACTACAGTCAGAACGCACACGCACGCACGCAACTACACACACACACACACACACACACACACACACACACACACACACACACACACACACACACACACACACACACACACACACACACACACACACACACACACACACAAACTGACACTATGACTGGTGAGTTTATTAGTTTGGGATGTCTTTGAACATACACCCAAAACTACACCAAAACCACAGTCAGAACTACAGTCAGAACTACAGCCAGAACTACACCAGAACCACAGTCAGAACTACACCGGAACTACACCGGAACTACAGTCAGAACTACACCAGAACTACACCAGAACTACAGTCAGAACTACACCGGAACTACAGCCAGAACTACACCAGAACTACAGTCAGAACTACACCGGAACTACAGTCAGAACTACAGTCAGAACTACAGCCAGAACTACACCAGAACCACAGTCAGAACTACACCAGAACTACACCAGAACTACAGTCAGAACTACACCGGAACTACAGCCAGAACTACACCGGAACTACAGTCAGAACTACACCGGAACTACAGTCAGAACTACAGTCAGAACTACAGCCAGAACTACACCAGAACTACACCAGAACCACAGTCAGAACCACAGTCAGAACCACAGTCAGAACTACACCGGAACTACAGCCAGAACTACACCGGAACTACAGTCATAACTACAGTCAGAACTACAGCGGAACTACACCGGAACTACAGCCAGAACTACACCGGAACTACACCAGAACTACACCGGAACTACACCAGAACCACAGTCAGAACTACACCGGAACTACACCAGAACTACACCAGAACTACACCGGAACTACACCAGAACTACACCGGAACTACAGTCAGAACTACACCAGAACTACACCAGAACCACAGTCAGAACTACACCGGAACTACACCAGAACCACAGTCAGAACTACACCGGAACTACACCAGAACCACAGTCAGAACTACACCAGAACCACAGTCAGAACCACAGTCATAACTACACCAGAACCACAGTCAGAACCACAGTCAGAACTACACCAGAACCACAGTCAGAACCACAGTCAGAACTACACCAGAACCACAATCAGAACCACAGTCAGAACTACAGCCAGAACTACACCGGAACTACAGCCAGAACTACACCGGAACTACAGCCAGAACTACACCGGAACTACAGCCAGAACTACACCGGAACTACAGCCAGAACTACACCAGAACCACAGTCAGAACCACAGTCAGAACTACAGCCAGAACTACACCGGAACTACAGTGGAGCACACTCAGTGGAACTACAGCCAGAACTACACCAGTCAGAACTACAGTGGAATGTGCTATAAACAATACTGGGGTGAATATTCATCACAACTTTTACATTCTGTTCTTTTAGACTAATCGCTTTTTTTCAAAATGGAATTTATAATGATAACGTTCGTTGGATTAATTTTAGGGATCATCTACATGTAATTATATGGGATTAACATGAAAATAAAACATAACGCTCCTCAGCGTAGATTACCATAAATTATCTCTCAACACACTTTTGAGGAAAATAAAACATTTGCCTAATTGTTAATCCATTAAACCAACAAAGAGACCTTTCTCATTTCAACCTGTTGACTTAACTATGAATAAAAACCAAACCATCATTCAACAGCTCTTCTATGTCTCTTTGTTTGTCCCATCCACAGTTTGATCATACACTGTTACAGCAAGAATTCAACAGTAACAGGCAAACTGCAATCCTGTCAAATACATTTTAATCCATCAATCAATCAAAGTAATCAATCAATTAATATATAATTAACATTATATATCCAATTAACATAACATAATAATTCATGGTCACTAATTACTGTATGGCTTACCCCAGGTTATAATGTAGCGTCAGGGGAAAGAAAGATTAACACAGTCAATGGTAGTAGGATACTGGTGTAAAATGGCCCCTGCATGGAGAGGGAGTCAGTCTGCATGGACGTGCAAATACGATTGAAATGTCAAGACAATATAGATATAGTATAAAATCTGTTTTAAGGACTGTAGCGAATGGAGCGTGACCCCACGCCCCGCTGAGCCTCTCAGAGTTATAACACTGATGGCTCGGTGGAGAGGATTTTACAGTTATCTGACAGCTAGGGAATCTTTGAAATCAATCCATTTCACATCAGGCAGCAAGCAGGCTTTGGGATGGGAAGGGGGGGGAGGGGTGATATAGAGAAGAGGAAGGGGGCAAAACAAATTCACATCATGTGGGTAAAGGGAGTCATGCTCGGTGTGTCTCTCATGTTTTTAAAGAAGCTTTTCCCTGTCGTGTTTTACTTTGATCATTCTGCTGAGGAATTGTTGACGAGAGAGTGGGAGGGAGAGAGGGAGGGAGAGTATGAGGGAGAGAGGGAGGGAGGGAGAGACGGAGGGAGAGTATGAGGGAGAGAGGGAGGGAGAGAGGGAGGGAGAGTATGAGGGAGAGAGGGAGGGAGGGAGGGAGAGAGGGAGGGAGAGTATGAGGGAGAGAGGGAGGGAGGGAGAGACTGAGGGAGAGTATGAGGGAGAGAGGGAGGGAGAGAGGGAGGGAGAGTATGAGGGAGAGAGGGAGGGAGGGAGAGAGGGAGGGATAGTATGTGGGAGAGAGGGAGGGAGAGTATGAGGGAGAGTAGGAGGAAGAGTGGGAGGGAGAGGGAGAGTAGACAGGAGAGTGGGAGGGAAAGTAGAAGGGAGAGTAGGAGGGAGAGTGGGAGGGAGAGTAGGAGGGAGAGGAGAGTGGGAGGGAGAGAGGGAGGGAGAGAGGGAGGGAGAGTATGAGGGAGAGAGGTAGGGAGAGTATGAGGGAGAGTAGGAGGGAGAGGGAGAGTAGACAGGAGAGTGGGAGGGAAAGTAGAAGGGAGAGTAGGAGGGAGAGTGGGAGGGAGAGTAGGAGGGAGAGGAGCGTGGGAGGGATAGTAGGAGGAGAGTAAGAGGGAGAGGAGCGTGGGAGGGATAGTAGGAGGAGAGTAGGAGGGAGAGTAGGTGGGAGAGTAGGGAGGAGAGTGGGAGGGAGAGTGGGAGGGAGAGTGGGAGGGAGAGCAGGAGGGAGAGTAGGAGTGAGAGTGTTTTTGGAATAACACATTTAGGGAGAGAGGGAGGGAGAGTATGAAGGAGTGTGGGAGGGAGAGGGAGAGTAGGCAGGAGAGTGGGAGGGAGAGTAGAAGGGAGAGTAGGCAGGAGAGTGGGAGGGAGAGTAGAAGGGAGAGTAGGCAGGAGAGTGGGAGGGAGAGTAGAAGGGAGAGTAGGAGGGAGAGGGAGAGTAGAAGGGAGAGTAGGCAGGAGAGTGGGAGGGAGAGGGAGAGTAGGCAGGAGAGTGGGAGGGAGAGTAGAAGGGAGAGTAGGCAGGAGAGTGGGAGGGAGAGTAGGAGGGAGAGTAGGAGGGAGAGGGAGAGTAGAAGGGAGAGTAGGCAGGAGAGTGGGAGGGAAAGTAGAAGGGAGAGTAGGAGGGAGAGGGAGAGTAGAAGGGAGAGTAGGAGGGAGAGGGAGAGTAGAAGGGAGAGTAGGCAGGGGAGTGGGAGGGAGAGTAGAAGGGAGAGTAGGCAGGAGAGTGGGAGGGAGAGTAGAAGGGAGAGTAGGAGGGAGAGGGAGAGTAGAAGGGAGAGTAGGCAGGAGAGTGGGAGGGAAAGTAGAAGGGAGAGTAGGAGGGAGAGGGAGAGTAGAAGGGAGAGTAGGAGGGAGAGTTGAGAGGAGAGTGGGAGGGAGAGAGGGAGGGAGAGTTGGAGGCAGAGTAGGAGGGAGAGTGGGATGGAGAGTAGGAGGGCGAGTGGGAGGGAGAGTGTTTTTGCAATAACACATTTAGGTAGAGATAATACAATACAGAGAAATAGGATGTGTGTGTGTCTGTGCACGTGAGTGTTTGTGTGGCTGTGCACGTGAGTGTGTGTGTGTGTCTGTGCACGTGAGTGTGTGTGTGTTTGTGTGTCTGTGCATGTGAGTGTGTGTGTGTCTGTGCACGTGAGTGTGTGTGTGTGTTTGTCTTTGCACGTGAGTGTGTGTGCGTGTGCGTGTGCGTGTGCGTGTGCGTGTGTGTGTGTGTGTGTGTGTGTGTGTGTGTGTGTGTGTGTGTGTGTGTGTGTGTGTGTGTGTGTGTGTGTGCGTGTGCGTGAGTGCGTGTGTGTGTGTAGGTATACTAGCTAATATAATGAGGGGACATCGTGGTGTAACACTGCATGCACAGACTAAAGGTCAAAGGTCGCACTCAGGTGTTCACAGAGAAACACACGTTAACCACCGTACTCATGAAACACAGCATGGGAACAACGGCAGACAGGAACCAATCAATCAATCAATCAAAACAAGGTGTCCACAGGATCCATAATCTCATGCTTCACACACTCAACATAACACGAGTGCACCAATTACATTGACGACAAGAAAGGCACAATAGTTGAAGAAACTCTTAGAATTAAAAAATAGATTTGTTATCAATTGAGAACAGTTCATTAATTGGGATCTTTTCATTTATAGTGGTATAAAAAAAAGAGTAAAAGCACAAGATGTTTTTGTTTTTCTTCTTGTCTTTTCTAAGTTGAAACACCAATTATTGTCCTTTCATATCCACACCTGAACTGCACCGACCTGCAGCCGACTGTGAGCTAGTGCTTAACAACCAGTCAGCTGTGGTGAGCATTGTGATGTTATCACCTATATGGGAAACAGAGAATAGGATACATGACAATCTGACTTCACCGCGGCTCTACGACAGGCTCTTTGTCCTGCAGAGGACAAATTACAGCCTACTTCCTACGGAGAGCACTGCTTTTGTCAAACAATCGGTCAAAAGTAGTGCACTACATAGGGAATAGGGTTCAATTTGGGACGCACACACTCCCTAAAACCACAAGAAAGCGTTATCCATTTTTTCCTATCAAGAAGACTTTTTTTTTAAGGTAGACTTCGAAGCGCATGAGTGGGTTCGTAATAGCGCCCTGGTAACGACGTTAGGTTCAACTAGAGAGAGTGGTGGTTTGAGAGGACACAACGAGCCTACTCACCTGAGTCAATAGGGACATGTACAAACCACATGCAAAACTACAACCCATTTTCATACCGTGAGCTTTTGAATAATTACACGTACGTTTAAATATACTGCTAATAGTTCCTCTGTAAACACAGAGACAATAGCATCAGATTTACAAAGCAGATCGTTTTCATATTGTTTTCATATCTAGATCAAATACAAGTGGCCCTTTTTAAATTGTGTATTAAAACCAATGCAGTAAGTCTACAAGCCATCGGAACTAGTAGTTATTCAGAAGTACAGAGAAGTAGACTGGAGGAAAGTCGTGGTACCACGTTTTCATTTGTTGACTTCACCTTTAGAAAATGGAAAACAGATCGCGATTTCAACAGGGTAGCACCTGGAGCCGTTTTATTGCCATTCAGGCATTTCACAACTTTAGCAGATGCATAAAACGCTACACACAGGAAGAGGTGAGGTTAAAAAAGAAAAAGTCCCCTCTTTCTCTGCTCTGCTACCCGTACAAACTTAAATTGTACAACTGATGAAGCTACAACGCAATTGGTAGAATGGTTGTGATTACAACGGAGTGTATTTTCTGCACAATAATAATCACAACGTTTTCTGTGCAAATATAATTTGGTACCACAACCATCGTGCCAAGTTTAACGTTTGAATGTGTCACATCAGTATTTACCTGATTGTCTACAGGGCTCAGCCTATTCCTCTCCCATGTCCTATAGTCCTATAGTGAATTTAGAGTCCACACAGCGAAAGTGAGGGAAGCATTCAGGAAGAAAATCCCTAAGCACATACCTTCAGTGCCATTGGGGGTCATGGAATTGGTATTGATATGGGAGTTGTCGAGGCTCGAACCATTAGGGGATTCACGGCTGTGAGGACTGGCTAGATCCTGCATGTCCATAGACCTGACGGACGAGAGACACACACACACGCACACACACACACACACACACACACACACACACACACACACACACACACACACACACACACACACACACACACACACACACACACACACACACACACACACACACACACACACACACACACACACACACACACACACACACACACACACACACACACACACACACACACACACACACACACACATATTTACTCACATCTTGCCAGAACCATCAAGGGAAAACAAATGGTAAAGAGTCTATAGATGTATTAGTTTTAAACAGGGTTTTCTCTTAAACCTACTGATAACAACATGGGTAAAACTGTTGAAATTAAATTTGAAATGTTTATACCTTTAAAGTAAACAAATAAAAACATCTCAACTGGAGCTTGAGAATTTTTGTCATTGTATCTAAAAGCTATAAATACTATCAATAGATTAAACTATGTTCGGGAAAGACAAACGTAATGTTATCTCTATTCATGTTATCTCCACGTATTATTGTTATCACTGCCTATTAATGTTATCTCTGCCTATTAATGTTATCTCCGCCTATTAATGTTATCTCTGCCTATTAATGTTATCTCTGCCTATTAATGTTATCTCTGCCTATTAATGTTATCTCTGCCTATTCATGTTATGTCTGCCTATTAATGTTATCTATGCCTATTAATGTTATCTCTGCCTATTAATGTTATCTCCGCCTATTATTGTTATCTCTGCTTACTAATGTTATCTCTGCCTATTAATGTTATCTATGCCTATTAATGTTATCTCCGCCTATTAATGTTATCTCTGCCTATTAATGTTATCTCCGCCTATTATTGTTATCTCTGCTTACTAATGTTATCTCTGCCTATTAATGTTATCTATGCCTATTAATGTTATCTCTGCTTACTAATGTTATCTCTGCTTATTATTGTTATCTCTGCCTATTAATGGTGTCTCTGCCTATTGTTGTTATCTCTGCCTATTCATGTTATCTCCATTTATTAATGTTATCTCTGCCTATTAATGTTATCTCTGCCTATTAATGTTATCTCTGCTTATTATTGTTATCTCCGCTTATTATTGTTATCTCCGCTTATTAATGTTATCTCTGCTTATTTCTTTCATAATACAATTCAAACTAGGCCAACTGCTAAACACTCAATTATAACATATTATATTGACACTATTTGATTATATATCAGCAATATATGATATTATAACAATCAATATAGATTATAATTGAAATTATTGAAATTATTGAGCTCAGTAATAGAGACATTACAGCACACATGAGCGTTGATGAATGTACATACTCATGCTAGTCTACAGTATAGAGCATTCGCTCCATGTTGATGAATGTACATACTCATGCTAGTCTACAGTATAGAGCATTCGCTCCATGTTGATGAATGTACATACTCATGCTAGTCTACAGTATAGAGCATTCGCTCCATGTTGATTAATGTACATACTCATGCTAGTCTACAGTATAGAGCATTCGCTCCATGTTGATGAATGTACATACTCATGCTAGTCTACAGTATAGAGCATTCGCTCCATGTTGATGAATGTACATACTCATGCTAGTCTACAGTATAGAGCATTCGCTCCATGTTGATTAATGTACATACTCATGCTAGTCTACAGCATAGTAATGATATAGACATCCGTAGTATACAGTGTGAACACACTCTGTGATTGGAGGCTATGGTTAAAGTAGTTAGTTGCTAGCAGGTTAGAAGAGTTTGTTCTCTTAATGATTCTAAGAGCAGCTAGCTACTTCTCCAAGTGATTAGCTACTTCTCCAAGTGATTAGCTACTTCTCCAAGTGATTAACTACTTCTCCAAGTGATGAACTACTTCTCCAAGTGATTAGCTACTTCTCCAAGTGATTAACTACTTCTCCAAGTGATGAACTACTTCTCCAAGTGATGAACTACTTCTCCAAGTGATTGAACTACTTCTCCAAGTGATGAACTACTTCTCCAAGTGATTAGCTACTTCGCCAAGTGATTAGCTACTTCTCCAAGTGATCAGCTAACTTCTCCAAGTGAGTAACTACTCCAAGTGATTAGCTAACTTCTCCAAGTGATGAACTACTTCTTCAAGTGATTAGCTACTTCTCCAAGTGATTAAATACTTCTCTGTCAGGATTTGGCCAGGGTTGTTCCGGTTTTTGGTCACTAGATGCCCCCATTGTGCCTTTTGACCTTTTGTTTTCCCTTGATCCCCATTATTATTTGCACCTGTGCCTCGTTTCCCCTGATTGTATTTAAACCCTTTGTTTTACTCAGTTCTTTGCTCTGTGTTTGTATGTTAGCACCCAGCCGTAGTACTCTGTGAACTCTTGTTGATCCCGGTGGACTCTCTTGTGGAATTCTGTTTTTTGTTCTTGTTTGTTTGTTTTTGAGTATCTTTTGAGGCTTTTTTGTGCTTTACCTTCCACCTTGTGGATTTACCTTTTTAGTCTTGGAGGATTACCTTTGTTCTTGTGGAATTCCTTTTGAGGTTGTGGAGTTACATGTTTTCCTGAAGAACTTCACTTTTTACTTCATTAAATACACCATCTCGAGTACTGCTGTGTCTGCCTCATCTTCTGGGTTCTGCTGACTATTCGTGGCTCAGTTGGTTAAGTGACTGTTTCTCACTCCGGAGATCCGGGTTCGTAACCGGGTCCTGACACTTCTCCATGTGATTAGCTACTTCTCCAAGTGATTAGCTACTTCTCCAAGTGATTAACTACTTATTCAAGTGATTAGCTACTTCTCCAAGTGATTAACTACTTCTCCAAGTGATTAACTAATTCTCCAAGTGATTAACTACTTCTCCAAGTGATTAACTAATTCTCCAAGTGATTAGCTAACTTCTCCAAGTGATTAGCTACTTCTCCAAGTGATTAGCTAATTCTCCAAGTGATTAGCTACTTCTCCAAGTGATTAGCTACTTCTCCAAGTGATTAGCTACTTCTCCAAGTGATTAACTACTTCTCCAAGTGATTAGCTACTTCTACAAGTGATTAGCTACTTCTCCAAGTGATTAGCTAATTCTCCATGTGATTAGCTACTTCTACAAGTGATTAACTAATTCTCCAAGTGATTAGCTACTTCTCCAAGTGACTAACTACTTCTCCAAGTGATTAGCTACTTCTACAAGTGATTAGCTAATTCTCCAAGTGATTAGCTAATTCTCCAAGTGATTAGCTAATTCTCCAAGTGATTAGCTACATCTACAAGTGATTAGCTAATTCTCCAAGTGACTAACTAATTCTCCAAGTGACTAACTACTTCTCCAAGTGACTAACTACTTCTCCAAGTATGTTCTCTGAGTGATTCTGAGTGCTCTGTCTGCGGCTCAGTGAAGAGAGATGATAATGCCTGGTTCACTACGCATCAGTTTGCTCTGGCAACCATCTGAATTGTTTCTGTGTTTATACTGAAGACCGCGCCATTGAAAACACTATTCTATCCCCTCATTGTTGCTGTGAAAAGTTGCTCAGCCATATGGAGGTTAGTTAAAACAAGGCCGAAGACAGCTGAAACATGACACAAATCATAACTCATATTGTGTCTTTTGTCAGAACTGTTTAATTAAATTAGGGAGAAACGTTTGGTACATTAAAACTGCTTTTTTTCCAGTTACATTTATACATTGCATATCAATCAACTAAACTAAGCCGTTAGTTTTTGTTTAATGCAAACGCAATCTGATAGGATGAAATGATACGTCTGCTATTTCAACAATCTGCTAAAATCAAATGTTTGCTATTTCAACAATCCAATCAAATGAAATTATATATCCGATATACCAACAATCTGATCAAATGAAATGATATGTCTACTATTTAAATAATGTTGGGATGGAAAGATATAGTCAATAGACTTGTTTTTAAATTAATTTAAAAAAGAAATACACAGATATATACATTGCGTTTTCTACTCACTCAGTTCAGCATGACATTTTTTTCCCAGCTCAAATTCAGTAAATAATGTAGAATTGTTGTGAATATTGTTGGAGGATCTCACAAACTGACATGCTAGTAGCTGTGTCCCCAGAGAAATATGAATTTACTGCTAAATTATCACCCCCACCTAATTATCACCCCCACCTAATTATCACCCCCACCTAATTATCACCCCCACCTAATTATCACCCCCACCTAATTATCACCCCCACCTAATTATCACCAAAAACCTGAAATACAATTATGAACAGCAGCGTTACAGATAAACCAGGAGACAATTACTATTACTCTCTCTCTCTCTCCATCCCTCTCTCTCTCTCTCTCTCTCTCTCTCTCTCTCTCTCTCTCTCTCTCTCTCTCTCTCTCTCTCCCACTCTCCTTCCCTCCCTGCAACCCTTCTGATGCTACCTGCCTGGCGCTGGTCCAACTCTGCTCTTACCTGGAAATACGTAGCGGCCCGGAATCATCTGAACCAGGCTGCCTCTCTCTGTTTTTTTTCTCTTTCCACCTGCCTGAACAGAAACAATGTCCCTCCTTGTTATTTCAGCTGTGTGTCACTGTCCAGACCCATCCATGACACAATAGAGCTGGTCTGAGAAAACATTATTGTTATTCTGTCTCAAGAGTGGGAAGAGAGGGCTAACTGCACTGGGAAACGAACAGAGGACATTCTCTCTCTATAGAGTTTCTCTCTCAGCCCTTCTATTCTCTCTCTCTCGCTCTCTCTTCTTCCACCACTGCTGTTGTTGCCTCTCCTCCCTCGTTCAGGTCTCCCCTCCCTCCCTCCTCCCCGAGTGAGGGACTGCAGCCAATTGACGGAAAGGTGATTCATCATTGGTCTACGACAGCTGCAAACTGGATTAGCCCGCCCACAATCAACATACAAAGAGGGCTTAGCCAAGGTAAGCAGGAAGGGGAGGGGGCGGGGGACTGGGGGGTTGGATGAAGGGAGGTAAAGGGGTGTGAGGTGGATTGGGGGGGGGGGGGGGGAGTAGCATGGAGGTAGGAAGTTAGGTAGCTCCTGATAACAGCTGCTGGATAGTGGGGAGAGAGATGTGACTTGTTGAATAGAGGCCAGTGACGCATGACGCCCGTAGCATCTTCAGCAGATCTTTAATCTGCAATTGACACCACCTGAAATGTATCTGCACTCCCCTCCCTCTCTATTTCTCGCCTCTCTCTCCTCTGTCTTCTCTCTCTCTCCCCTTCTCTCTAGCCTTCTCTCTAGCCTTCTCTCTCCCCTTCTCTTTCCCCTTCTCTCTCCCCTTCTCTCTGGCCTTCTCTGTCCCCTTCTCTCTCCCCTTCTCTTTCCCCTTCTCTTTCCCCTTCTCTCTCCCCTTCTCTCTGGCCTTCTCTGTCCCCTTCTCTCTCCCCTTCTCTTTCCCCTTCTCTCTTCCCTTCTCTCTCCCCTTCTCTTTCCCCTTCTCTCTCCCCTTCTCTCTTCCCTTTCTCTCTCCCCTTCTCTCTCCCCTTCTCTCTGGCCTTCTCTCTTCCCTTCTCTCTTCCCTTCTCTTTAGCCTTCTCTCTCCCCTTCTCTCTTCCCTTCTCTCTCCCCTTCTCTCTCCCCTTCTCTCTGGCCTTCTCTCTCCCTTTCTCTCTCCCCTTCTCTCTGGCCTTCTCTCTTCCCTTCTCTCTTCCCTTCTCTTTAGCCTTCTCTCTCCCCTTGTCTCTTCCCTTCTCTTTCCCCTTCTCTCTGGCTTTCTCTCTCCCCTTCTCTCTCCCCTTCTCTCTGGCCTTCTCTCTCCCCTTCTCTCTTCCCTTCTCTTTAGCCTTCTCTCTCCCCTTCTCTCTTCCCTTCTCTTTAGCCTTCTCTCTCCCATTCTCTCTTCCCTTCTCTCTCCCCTTCTCTCTCCCCTTCTCTCTGGCCTTCTCTCTCCCCTTCTCTCTTCCCTTCTCTCTGGCCTTCTCTCTCCCCTTCTCTCTTCCCTTCTCTCTGGCCTTCTCTCTAGCCTTCTCTCTTCCCTTCTCTCTGGCCTTCTCTCTAGCCTTCTCTCTTCCCTTCTCTCTGGCCTTCTCTCTAGCCTTCTCTCTTCCCTTCTCTCTGGCCTTCTCTCTCCCCTTCTCTCTAGCCTTCTCTCTAGTCTTCACTCTAGCCTTAGCGCTCCGATACCGCTTGCAGTGCATTAGCAGAGAGAACAGTCTATGACTAGGATTGCAATTTTTAGGGCCTTCTTCTGACACCGCCTGGTATAGCCATACGCACTGCCACACTGCCAGGTCTTTGACCTCCTCCCTATAGGCTGTCTCATTGTTGTCGGTGATCAGGCCTAACACCGTTGTGTCGTCAGCGAACTTAATGATGGGTTCAGAGTCGTGCTTGGCCACAGAGATGTGCGTGAACAGGAAGAACAGGAGGGGACTAAGCACGCACCCCTGAGGGGACCCTGTGTAGGGTATCAGCGTTATTGCCTACCCTTACCACCTGAGGGGCAGCCCGTCAGGAAGTCTAGGATTCAGTTGCAGAGGGATGTGTTTAGTCCCAGGGTCCACGCTGGCTGTGTAATAAATGCCACCCTATTCCTTTTATAGTGCACTACTTTAGAGTAGGACCCAATGGGACCTGGCACCCTATTCCCTAAATACAGCACCATTTTTGGCCAAGGCCTTGTCAAATGGTATATAGTACATCACTATACAGTACATCACTATACAGTACATCACTATACAGTACAGTACATCACTATACAATACATCACTATACAGGACAGTACAACACATTACATTTAAGTCATTTAGCAGACGCTCTTATCCAGAGCGACTTACAAATTGGTGCATTCACCTTATGACATCCAGTGGAACAACCACTTTACAATAGTGCATCTAAATATTTTAAGGGGGGGGGGGTGAGAAGGATTACTTTATCCTATCCTAGGTATTCCTTAAAGAGGTGGGGTTTCAGGTGTCTCCGGAAGGTGGTGATTGACTCCGCTGTCCTATATCCAACACTATATAGTACATCACTATACAACACATCACTATACAGTGCATCACTATACAGTACATCACTATACAGTACATCACTATACAGTACATCACAATACAGTACATCACTATACAGTACATCACTATACAGTACAGTACATCACTATACAGTACATCACTATACAGTACATCACCATACAGTACATCACTATACAATACACCACTATACAGGACAGTACATCACTATACAGTACATCACTATACAGCACATCACTATACAGTGCATCACTATACAGTACATCACTATACAGTACATCACAATACAGTACATCACTATACAGTACATCACTATACAGTACAGTACCTCACTATACAGTACATCACTATACAGTACATCACTATACAGTGCATCACCATACAGTACATCACTATGCAATACATCACTATACAGGACAGTACAACACTATACAGTACATCACTATACAGTACAGTACATCACTATACAGTGCAGTACATCACTATACAGCACATCACTATACAGTACAACACTATACAGTACAGTACATCACTATACAGTACATCACTATACAGTACATCACTATACAGTACAACACTATACAGTACATCACTATACAGTACAACACTATACAGTACAGTACATCACTATACAGTACATCATTATACAGTGCATCACTATACAGTACAGTACATCACTATACAGTACATCACTATACAGTACAGTACATCACTATGCAGTGCAGTACATCACTATACAGTACAACACTATACAGTACAACACTATACAGTGCAGTACATCACTATACAGTGCAGTACATCACTATACAGTACATCACTCTACAGTACATCACTATACAGTACATCACTATACAGTACAGTACATCACTATACAGTTCATCACTATACAGTACAGTACATCACTATACAGTACAGTACATCACTATAAAGTACATTACTACACAGTACAGTGCATCACTATACAGTGCAGTACATCACTATACAGTACATCACTATACAGTACAACACTATACAGTACATCACTATACAGTACAGTACAACACTATACAGTACATCACTATACAGTACAGTACAACACTATATAGTACATCACAATAAAGTACAGTACTATAAAGCACAGCACTTTAAAGTGTATCACTACACAGTACATCACAATACAGGAAAGTACTACACGGTATATCCCCACACAGAAGAGTACATCACTATACAGTAGAGTACTACACATTACAGTACATCACCATGCAGTATATCACTACAAATTGCAGCACTATAAAGTATACCACCATACAGTGCATACGGTAAAGTACATCCTGTAGAGTACAGTACTATACAGTACGACACTATTCAATGCAGTAAATCACTATACAATACATCACTATACAGTAAATAACTAGACAGTATATCACGATACACTATAGTACATCAATATACAGTAAATCACTATACAGTACTAAACTATAGAGAATATAGAGAATATGGAATGTGTGGGATTTGTTTAGAGCAGATAGATGTATATTGAGATTTTAGAAGAGCTTTGGGAATACAGTACATACAGTACATCATTATACAGTACAGTACAGTACAACACTATATAGTACAACACTATACAGTACATAACTATACAGTACAGTACAACACTATACAGTACAGTACAACACTATACAGTACATCACTATACAGTACAGTATATCACTATACAGTATTATATAGTACATCTCTATACAGTACAGTACATCAATATACAGTAGAGTACAATACAGTACATCACTATACAGTACATCATTATAAAGTGCATCACTATGCAGTATAGCACATCAATATACAGTACACCACCATAGAGTACAGTACTATAGAGTACATCATTATACAATTACATGACTACACAGTACATCACTATACATTACAGTACTATAGAGTACATCACTATACAGTAAATTACTATATAGTACGTTACTAAACAGTACTGTACATCACTATACAGTACATCAGTATATAGTACATCACTATACAGCACAGTACATCACTATAAATTACATCCCTATACAGTACAGTAAATCACTATACAGTGCAGTACATCACTGTACAGTACATCAGTATATAGTACATCACTATACAGTACAGTACATCACTATACAGTACAGTACATCACTATACAGCACCGTACATCACTATACAGTACAGTACAACACTAAACAGTACATCACTATACAATACAGTACAACACTATACAGTACAACACTATACAGTACAGTAAAACACTATACAGTACATCACTATACAGTACAGTACAACACTATACAGTACAGTAATACAATATACAGTACAACACTATACAGTACAGTACAACACTATACAGTGCAGTACATCACAATACAGCACATCACGATACAGTACATCACTATACAGTACAGTACATCACTATACAGTACAGTACATCACTATACAGTACAGTACAACACTATACAGTACAACACTATACAGTACAGTACAACACTATACAGTACATCACTATACAGTACAGTAAAACACTATACAGTACAGTAATACACTATACAGTACAACACTATCCAGTACATTACTATACAGTACATCACTATACAGTACATCACTATACAGTACAGTACATCACTATACAGTACATCACTATATAGCACATCACTACACAGTACATCACTACACAGTACATCACTATACAGTACATCACTATACAGTAGAACACTATACAGTACATCACTATACAGTCAGTACATCACTATACAGTACATCACTATGCAGTACATCACTATACATGACATTACTATACAGTACAGTACATCACTATACAGTACAGTACATCACTATACAGTAAATCACTACACAGTACATCACTATACAGTACATCACTATACAATACAACACTATACAGTACAACACTATACAGTACACCACTATACAGTACATCACTATACAGTCAGTACGTCACTATACAGTACATCGCTATGCAGTACATCACTATACAGTGCATCACTATACAGTACATCACTATACAATACATCACTATACAGTACATCACTATACAGTACAGTACATCACTATACAGTACATCACTATACAGTACATCACTACACAGTACATCACTACACAGTACATCACTATACAGTACATCACTATACAGTAGAACACTATACAGTACATCACTATACAGTCAGTACATCACTATACAATACAACACTATACAGTACATCACTATACAGTACATCACTATACAGTACAGTACATCACTATACAGTACATCACTATACAGTCAGTACGTCACTATACAGTACATCCCTATGCAGTACATCACTATACAGTACAGTACATCACTATACAGTACATCACTATACAGTACATTACTATACATTACAGTACATCACTATACAGTACATCACTATACAGTCAGTACATCACTATACAGTACATCGCTATGCAGTACATCACTATACAGTACAGTACATCACTATACAGTACATTACTATACAGTACAGTACATCACTATACAGTACAACACTATACCGTACATCACTATACAGTACAACACTATCCAGTACAACACTATACAGTACATCACTATACAGTACAGTACATCACTATACAGTACATCACTATACAGTACAGTACATCACTATACAGTACATCACTATACAGTAAATCACTACACAGTACATCACTATACAGTACACCACTATACAATACAACACTATACAGTACATCACTATACAGTCAGTACATCACTATACAGTAAATCACTACACAGTACATCACTATACAGTACATCACTATACAATACAACACTATACAGTACATCACTATACAGTACATCACTATACAGTACAGTACATCACTATATAGCACATCACTATACAGTACATCACTATACAGTACATCACTATACAGCACATCACTATACAGTACATCACTATACAGTACATTACTATACAGTACAGTACATCACTATACAGTACAGTACATCACTATACAGTACATAACTATACAGTACAATACAGTACATCACTATACAGTACAGTACAACACTATACAGTACAGTACAATACAGTACATCACTATACAGTACATCACTATACAGTACATCACTACACAGTACATCACTATACAGTACAACACTATACAGTACATCACTATACAGTCAGTACATCACTATACAGTACATCACTATGCAGTACATCACTATACAGTACAGTACATCACTATGCAGTTCATTACTATACAGTACAGTACATCACTATACAGTACATCACTATACAGTACAGTACATCACTATACAGTACAGGACATCACTATACGGTACATCACTATACAGTACATCACTATACAGTACATCACTATACAGTAAATCACTACACAGTACATCACTATACAGTACATCACTATACAGTACAACACTATACATCACTATACAGTACATCACTATACAGTACAACACTATACATCACTATACAGTACATCACTATACAGTACAACACTATACATCACTATACAGTGCATCACAATACAGTCAGTACATCACTATACAGTACATCACTATACAATACAACACTATACAGTACATCACTATACAGTACATTACTATACAGTAAATCACTACACAGTACATCACTATACAGTACAATACAGTACCTCACTATACAGTACATCACTATACAGTCAGTACATCACTATACAGTACATCACTATACAGTACAACACTATACATCACTATACAGTACATCACTATACAGTACATCACTATACAATACAACACTATACAGTACAATACAGTACATCACTATACAGTACAGTACAACATTATACAGTACAGTACAATACAGTACATCACTACACAGTACATCACTATGCAGTA
>NC_060184.1:80377658-80380158 GCF_021184085.1 Oncorhynchus gorbuscha
GTCTCAACCATTAGTCTGTTCTACAGTCCACAAGTCTGTTCTACAGTCCACTAGTCTCAACCATTAGTCTGTTCTACAGTCCACTAGTCTGTTCTACAGTCCATTAGTCTGTTCTACAGTCCATTAGTCTGTTCTACAGTCCACTAGTCTGTTCTACAGTCCATTAGTCTGTTCTACAGTCCACTAGTCTCAACCATTAGTCTGTTCTACAGTCCACTAGTCTGTTATACAGTCCACTAGTCTGTTCTACAGTCCATTAGTCTGTTCTACAGTCCATTAGTCTCAACCATTAGTCTGTTCTACAGTCCATTAGTCTGTTCTACAGTCCACTAGTCTCAACCATTAGTCTGTTCTACAGTCCATTAGTCTGTTCTACAGTCCATTAGTCTGTTCTACAGTCCATTAGTCTGTTCTACAGTCCATTAGTCTGTTCTACAGTCCACTAGTCTGTTCTACAGTCCATTAGTCTGTTCTACAGTCCACTAGTCTCAACCATTAGTCTGTTCTACAGTCCACTAGACTCAACCATTAGTCTGTTCTACAGTCCATTAGTCTGTTCTATAGTCCATTAGTCTGTTCTACAGTCCATTAGTCTGTTCTACAGTCCACTAGTCTGTTCTACAGTCCATTAGTCTGTTCTACAGTCCATTAGTCTCAACCATTAGTTTGTTCTACAGTCCATTAGTCTGTTCTACAGTCCACTAGTCTCAACCATTAGTCTGTTCTACAGTCCATTAGTCTGTTCTACAGTCCATTAGTCTGTTCTACAGTCCATTAGTCTGTTCTACAGTCCATTAGTCTGTTCTACAGTCCACTAGTCTGTTCTACAGTCCATTAGTCTGTTCTACAGTCCACTAGTCTCAACCATTAGTCTGTTCTACAGTCCACTAGTTTCAACCATTAGTCTGTTCTACAGTCCATTAGTCTGTTCTATAGTCCATTAGTCTGTTCTACAGTCCATAAGTCAGTTCTATAGTCCATTAGTCTGTTCTACAGTCCATTAGTCTGTTCTATAGTCCATTAGTCTGTTCTACAGTCCATTAGTCTGTTTTATAGTCCATTAGTCTGTTCTACAGTCCATTAATCTAAATATATATTGTTAAAAAATGTGTGGAAGCAGCGTTCAGCATCTCAGCTCAACCTGATCCGCTCTGGAATACAACAGAACAAAGGTGATGAAGCTGTAGAAGTGTCATCAATAAGGAGCTACGTCCCAAATGCCACCCATCCATTGTAGTGCACTGATTTAGACCAGGGCTGGCCCCCTATTCCCAACGTAGTGCACTAATTTAGACCAGGGCTGGCCCTCTATTCCCTATATAGTGCACTGCTTTTGACCAGGACTGGCCCCCTATTCCCTATGTCGTGCACTGCTTTTGACCAGGACTGGCAACCTATTCCCTATATAGTGCCCATATACCAGGGCCTGTATCTGTGTTCTGCTCTCGATCTGGTCTAAAGTAGTGCACTACATAGGGAATAGGGGGCCAGCCCTGGTCTAAAGTAGTGCACTGCATAGGGAATAGGGTGCCAGCCCTGGTCAAAAGTAGTGCACTACATAGGGAATAGGGATCCATTTGTCACGCATTCTAAGAGAGTCCTAGACAAGCTTCACTGACAGCTGTTTGTATCCAGGCAGGCAGAGGCTTCTCGTTCGGCTTTACTGACTCCCAGTCCTGCGTTTCCACTGGCTAACACAGCTAGTCAGGCGTTTACCATTGATCCTCACCGCCGCCCCCTGTCTGCCTGATCTACCTCGACCGACGCAGCAGACACACACTGAGGGAATGAATCAATTAAATTAAATTAGCCTTTTGGGGTTTTAACGTGTCTTAAAAGCTTTTCCCTGGGTTGTTTCTGTGTTATTCTAGTTATGAGGATTTAAGAAGGCTTATAGGATTAATTATAATTTGTTGTTAATAGATGAAGAGGTATTAAACTGTCTGACACATGCGCATCCTGAACTTCAGCTAGATTTTTTGGTTTGACGAAATGAAAAACAAATTTTTCTTTTTATATCTAACTAGGCTAATCATTTAAGAACTAATTCGTATTTACAATGACGGCCTAGCGGGTATTAGTGCCTTTTTCTGGGGCATAACAATAGATTTTAACCTTGTCAGCGCCGGTATTCAATCCAGCAACCTTTCGGTTACAGGCCCAACGCTCTAACCACTAGGCTACCTACCACCCCAATATATAGTAGTGGTATTGTTTATGGCTTGGTTTGATGTTTTTTATAAAGGGAAGAGGACACTGGAGCAGGAATTAAATACACTTTCATGAAATCATCTAGGGAGCTAAGTGTGTATCCTACTCTGTTCTTTTAAATTTACAAGATTAGATTTTTATAGAGTGCAAATTCCTTTGAATTTTACAGACTATGCAAAAACCCATGTGTTGTGAGTTACAAGTTTTTTGAAAAACAACGCTTTAATCAAAATAACTTTTAAAACAACTAATCCCTAGTTAAACTTCTCAGCTGTGTCCACATGGTTCC